>NC_141014.1:8806930-9026930 GCF_052327205.1 Somniosus microcephalus | reverse complement strand
AGAGTCATAGAGTTATACAGCACAGAAAGAGGCCCTTCGGCCCATCGTGTCTGCACCGTCCATCAATCCCTGTCCAGTCTAATCCCATTTTCCAGCATTTGGTCCATAGCCTTGTATGCAGTGGCATTTCAAGTGCTCATCCAAATGCTTCTTGAATGTTGTGAGGGTTCCTGCCTCTACCACCCTTTTAGGCATTGAGTTCCACATTCCAACCACCCTCTGGGTGAAAAAGTTCCTCCTCAAATCCCCTCTAAATCTCCTGCCCCTTACCCTGAATCTATGCCCCCTTGTTATTGACCCCCCTACTAAGGGGAAAAGTTCCTCTTTGTCTACCCTATCTATGCCCCTCATCATTTTGTACACCTCAATCAGGTCCCCCCTCAGCCTTCTTTGCTCCAAGGAAAACAACCCCAGCCTGTTTAGTCTTTCTTCATAGCTGAGGCGCTCCATCCCAGGTAACATCCTGGTGAATCTTCTCTGCACCCTCTCCAAAGCAATCACATCCTTCCTATAGTGAGGCGACCAGAACTGCACACAGTACTCCAGCTGTGGCCTCACCAGCGTTTTGTACAGCTCCATCATAACCTCTCTGCTCTTATATTCTATGCCTCGGCTAATGAAGGCAAGTATCCCATATGCCTTTTTTACCACCTTATCTACCTGTTCCGCTGCCTTCAGGGATCTATGTACATGTACACCAAGGTCCCTCTGACCCTCTGTACTTCCTAGGGTCCTACCACTCATTGTGTATTCCCTTGCCTTATTTGTCCGTCCAAAATGCATCACCTCGCACTTTTCAGTGTTAAATTCCATTTGCCACTTTTCCGCCCATCTGACCAACCCGTTTATATCGCCCTGTAGCCTAAGGCTTTCCTCCTCGCAATTTACCACCCCACCAATTTTCGTGTCATCCGCGAACTTACTGATCATACCTTTTACATTCTCATCCAAATCATTTATGTAGATCACAAACAGCAAGGGACCCAGCACCGATCCCTGAGGTACCCCACTGGACACAGGCTTCCAGTCACAAAAGCAACCTTCGACCATCACCCTCTGCCTCCTGCCACTCAGCCAGTTTAGGATCCAACGCGCCAAGGCACCCTGGATCCCATGGGCTCTTACCTTCTTGACCAGTCTCCTATGTGGGACTTTGTCAAAAGCTTTGCTGAAGTCCATGTAAACCACATCCACAGCATTTCCCTCATCCACACACCTAGTCACCCCCTCGAAAAATTCAATCAGATTTGTCAGACATGATTTACCCTTGACAAAGCCATGCTGACTATCCCCGATTAATCCTTGCCTCTCCAAGTGGAGACTAATTTTGTCCCTCAGAATTTTTTCCAATAATTTCCCTACCACAGATGTTAGGCTCACTGGCCTGTAATTCCCTGGTTTATCCCTGCTACCCTTCTTGTATAATGGTACTACGTTAGCTGTTCTCCAGTCCTCTGGTACATCCCCTGTGGCCAGAGAGGTTCTGAAAATTTGTGTCAGAGCCCCTGAAATCTCCTCCTTTGCCTCATACAACAGCCTGGGATACATCTCGTCCGGGCCTGGGGATTTATCCACTTTTTGGCCTGCTAAAACCGCTAGTACCTCCTCCCTCTCGATGCTAATATGTTCAAGTATGTCACAGTCCCCTTGCCCGATTTCTATGTCTACATCGTCTTTCTCCATAGTGAACACAGATGCAAAAAATTCATTTAAAACCCCGCCTACATCATCTGGCTCTACACACAGATTGCCACTTTGGTCCCTAATGGGCCCTACCCTTTCCCTGGTTATCCTCTTGCCCTTAATATACTTATAAAACATCTTAGGATTTTCCTTTATTTTGCTCGCCAGTGTTATTTCATGGCCCCTCCTCGCCCTCCTAATTTCTTTTTTAAGTATGCCCCTGCACTTTTTATACTCCTCTAGGGCTTCCTCCGTCTTTAGTCTTTTGTAACTGCCAAAAGCCCCCCCTTTTTTTCCTAATGCATTTTTGTATATCCCTTGTCATCCAAGGTTCCCTTTGCTTGTTGGTCCCACCCTTGACCTTTACAGGAACATGTTGGCGTTGTACTCTCTCTATTTCCCTTCTGAAAGTCTCCCACTGTTTTGATGTGGATTTTCCTATAAGTAGCTGCTCCCAGTCCACTTTGGCCAGATCCTGCCTTATCATATTAAAATCAGCCTTCCCCCAATTTAGAACCCTTATTTCCGGGCCGTCTTTGTCTTTTTCCATGACCACCTTAAATCTCACCGAATTATGGTCACTGTCGCCAAAATGCTCTCCTACTGACACTTCCACCACTTGCCCGGCTACATTCCCTAGAATTAGGTCCAGTACCGCCCCCTCTCTTGTAGGACTTTCTACATGTTGGCTCAAAAAGCTCTCCTGGATGCACTTTAAGAATTCTGCACCCTCTAAGCCTTTCACACTCTGACTATCCCAATTAATATTGGGGAAGTTGAAATCCCCCACTATTATTACCCTATTATTTTCGCACTTCTCCGAGATTTGCCTACATATCTGTTCCTCTATCTCCCCCTGACTGTCTGGGGGCCTATAGTACACTCCCAGCAAAGTGCTTGCCCCCTTTTTGTTTTTAAGTTCTACCCATATGGCCTCATTAGAGGAACCCGCTAATATATCATCCCTCCTTACAGCAGTAATTGACTCCTTAATTAATATTGCAACACCCCCTCCCCTTTTACACCCCCCTCTGTCTCGCCTGAAGATTCTATACCCCGGAATATTGAGCTGCCAGTCCTGACCCTCCCTCAACCATGTCTCCGTGATAGCAACAATATCGTACTCCCATGTGTTCAACAACAACTTCAGTTCATCCACCTTGTTTGCAAGACTCCTTGCATTAAAATAAATGCCTTCCAGCCTTGCCATATTCCCTTTTGCCTTCACATATTTGCTCTGCCTTCCCAGCTGACTTGTTTTTTCCTCCGTATTTGGCTGTAAATCACCCCCTACTATAGCTCCACTCTGTATCCCATCCCCCTGCCAAGTTAGTTTAAACCCCCACCCAGCAGTGCTAGCAAACCTCCCCGCAAGGATATTGGTCCTCCTCTGGTTCAGGTGTAAACCGTCCGACTTGTACAAGTCCCACCTTTCCCAGAAGCAGACCCAGTGATCCAGGAAACTAAAGCCCTCCCTCCTGCACCATCCCTTTAGCCACGCATTCATCTGTTCTATCTTCCTATTCCTATACTCACTAGCACATGGCACCGGGAGTAATCCAGAGATTACAACCTTTGAGGTCCTGCTCTTTAATCTTCCACCTAGCTCCCTAAATTCTTGCTGCAGGACCTCATCCCTCTTTTTACCTATGTCGTTGGTACCAATGTGGACCACGACCTCTGGCTGTTCACCCTCCCCCTCCAGAATGCCCTGCAGCCGCTCAGTGACATCCTTGACCCTGGCACCAGGGAGGCAACAAACCATCCTGGATTCACGTCTACGGCCACAGAAACGCCTATCTGTTCCCCTCACTATAGAATCCCCTACCACTATTGCTCTCCCACTCTTCTTCCTCCCTTCCTGGGCAGCAGGAGCACCCCCAGTGCCAGGAAGTTGGCTGCTGCTGCCTTCCCCTGGTGAGTCATCCCCCTCAACAGTATCCAAATCGGTATACCTGTTTGAGAGGGGAATGGTCACAGGGGTCTCCTGCACTACCTGCCTGCTTCTATTGCTCCGCCTGGAGGCAAGGTATTGACTTGAATAGAAAACAGGTTGGCAGGCAGAAAGCAAAGAGTTGGTATAAACGACTCTTTTTCCGAGTGGCAGGCAGTGACTAGTGGGGTACCGCAGGGATCGGTCCTTGGACCCCAGCTATTCACAATATATATTAATGATCTAGACGAGGGAACTAGATGTAATATCTTCAAGTTTGCAGATGACACAAAGCTGGGTGGGCGTGTGTGCTGTGAGGAGGATGCCGAGAAACTCCAGTATGATTTGGACAGGTTGGGTGATTGGGCAGAAGCATGGCAGATGCAATATAACGTGGATAAATGCGAGGTTATCCACTTTGGTGTCAAAAACAGGAAGGCAGATTATTATCTGAATGGCAATAGATTGGGAGAAGGGGAAGTGCAACGAGACCTGGGTGTCCTTGTGCACCAGTCGCTGAAGGTAAGCATGCAGGTGCAGCAGGCGGTTAAGAAGGCAAATGGTATGTGCAGTTGCACAGGGCCTTGGTGAGACCACATCTTGAGTATTGTGTGCAGTTTTGGTCGCCTTATCTGAGGAAGGATGTTCTTGCCATAGAGGGAGTGCAGCGAAGATTCACTAGGCTGATACCTGGGATGGCAGGAATGACCTATGAGGAGAGATTGGGTCAATTGGGCTTATACTCGCTGGAGTTTAGAAGAATGAGAGGGGACCTCATTGAAACTTATAAAATTCTGACAGGACTGGACAGACTAGATGCAGGAAGGATATTCCTGATGGTTGGGGAGTCCAGAACCAGGGGTCACCATCTAAGGATAAGGGGTAAGCCATTTAGGACAGAGATGAGAAGGAATTTCTTCACCCAGAGAGTGGTGAACCTGTGGAATTCTCTACCACAGAAGGCAGTAGAGGCCAATTCATTAAATATATTCAAGAAGGAGTTGGATATATTTCTTAAGGCTAAAGGGATCAAGGGATATGGGGAGAAAGCAGGGACCGGGTACTGAATTTGGATGATCAGCCATGATCTCATTGAATGGCGGAGCAGGCTCGAGGGGCCGAATGGCCTACTCCTGCTCCTATCGTCTATGTTTCTATGACATACGGAATGGATTCCTTATAGAGGACACCACAATATAACCTGAAGGATCAAACCTTCCTCGCAAACAGTGGACAACCATCAACCACCTCAGAACCGGTCATGGTAGATGCTGCCACCTTCTCCATCGATGGAAGATTAAAGCATCCCCATCATGCGACTGTGGAGCTCCTGATCAGACCCTGGAGCACATCATTGAGCACTGCCCTCAGAGGAAATTCACAGGCAGCCTACAAGATATCCACGCTGTTACACCGGAAGCTTTGGCCTGGATATCTGACTTAGATATTGACATTTGATTTGCTTTCCTACTACCATAGGAAAGAAGGAGACTGTGGGAGGCGACACACAACCAGGAGACCCGCCCACCATACGGCTTCCCCAATCACATGCCTCGGATAGGGTTGAGTGGCATTAACAACAACCAATACACAAAATGCAAAGGCGGGGTTCTAATGTGATTGCCATTGTGGTGAGCCAATCAGCAGCTTGGTGTAAACCCCTGGGTCTGCGATGTGGGGGCGAATGGCTGAATATGTGCAAATAAGGAAACAAATTCAACGTGCAACCACAAATTGATAAGTTTTAAATATTAATCTAGTGTTTTCTAAGCTTTATTTTACAGTCCACATGTTCGGTCGGGAGAGCGGGAGGCTCCGCTCGGCGGTGCAGAGAGCCCCGCAGACGGAGAAGATTGTCAACCAGAGTCTGCCGGATCTGCACAACCCTCCACTGGGAGCGCCGACCCTCATCTGTGGGAATTCCTGGAGACCCGCTATCTGGATGAACAAGTGAAGACGACCAAGAAGCTTGTAGAGACTGTGACCCCTGCCTTGTAGGCATGAGGGCTTGTGACTTTGTACAAAGAGCTGAATGAGCTCTGTAAATGTGATTTACTGTAAAATGTTCAATTTAAAAATAAAAAAACAACAAAAAAAAAGAAAGGAGAAATATGTCCTTATTGAGTTTGTGCTCCGATAAAAATCCAGGCAAAGCCTTGGTAACAGGCAACATTTCATCATCATATCAATACGTTAAGGCCCATGTATCAGTACGTAGTTGCTTTGATGTAAAAGAGGCGAGGCCTGAGGGACCCAAGTGGGAGCTGCATTGTTTTGTTGGTATGAGTGATCGTTGTTGTTGTAAAACAATTTTTGGAGTGGGAGATGGTGGGGGCTCCCTCTACTCCATGTGGTGGGGGAGACCAGTGTTGGTTACTCCTGCTCCGTCTCCCTTCACCTGCGGTAGAGTATAAAGTGAGATCACAGCTATCAATAGTTTGGTGATATGCTGGCACTGTTTGGTGACAGTTAAACATAGAAGATAGGAGCAGGAGTTGGCTGTTCGGCCCCTCGAGCCTGCTCCGCCATTCAATAAGATCAGGGTTGATCATCCAAACTCAGTACCCTGTTCCTGCCTTCTCCCCATATCCCTTGATCCCTTTAGCCTTAAGAAATATATCTAACTCCTTCTTGAATATATTTAATGAATTGGCCTCAAATGCCTTTTGTGGTAGAGAATTCCACAGGTTCACCACTCTCTGGGTGAAGAAATTCCTCATCTCTGTCCTAAATGGCTTACCCCTTATCTTTAGACTGTGACCCCTGGTTATGGACTTCCCCGCCATCGGGAACATCCTTCCTGCATCTAGTCTGTCTAGTCCTGTTAGAATTTTATAAGTTTCAATGAGATCCCCTCTCATTCTTCTAAACTCCAGCGAGTATAAGCCCAATCGACCCAATCTCTCCTCATACGTCATTACTGCCATCCCAGGTATCAGTCTGGTGAATCTTCGCTGCATTCCCTCCATGGCAAGAACATCCTTCCTCAGATAAGGCGAACAAAACTGCACACAATACTCAAGGTGTGGTCTCACCAAGGCCCTGTACAACTGCAGCAAGACATCCTTGTTCCTGTAATCGAATCCTCTCGCTATGCAGGCCAACATACCATCTGCCTTCTTAACTGCTTGCTGCACCTGCATACTTACCTTCAGCGACTGGTGCACAAGGACACCCAGGTCTCGTTGCACTTCCCCTTCTCCCAATCTATTGCCGTTCAGATAATAATCTGCCTTCCTGTTTTTGCCACCAAAGTGGTTAACCTCGCATTTATCCACATTATACTGCATCTGCCATGCATCTGTCCAAATCACACTGGAGTTTCTCGGCATCCTCCTCACAGCACACACGCCCACCCAGCTTTGTGTCATCTGCAAACTTGGAGATATTACATCTAGTTCCCTCGTCTAGATCATTAATATATATTGTGAATAGCTGGGGTCCTAGCACCGATCCCTGCGGTACCCCACTAGTCACTGCCTGCCACTCGGAAAAAGACCCGTTTATTCCAACTCTTTGCTTCCTGTCTGCCAACCAGTTCTCTATCCAAATCAGTACCTTGCCCCCAGTCCCATGTGCTTTAACTTTACACGCTAATCTCTTATGCGGGACCTTATCGAAAGCCTTCTGAAAGTCCAAATACACCACATCCACTGGTTCTCCCTTATCTATTCTACCAGTTACATCCTCAAGAAATTCCAGTAGATTAGTCAAGCATGATTTACCTTTTGTAAATCCATGTTGGCTTCGTCCGATCCTGTCACTGTTTTCCAAGTGCTCTGCTATTACATCTTTTATAATGGACTCTGGCATTTTCCCCACTACCGATGTCAGGCTTATATAATTCCCCGTTTTCTCTCTACCACCTTTTTTGAATGGTTGGGTTACATTGGCTGCCCTCCAATCCATGGGAACTGTTCCAGAGTCTATAGAATTTTGGAAGATGACCAGCAATGCATCTACTATTTCTAGGGCCACTTCCTTAAGTACCCTAGGATGTAGATTATCAGGCCTTGGGGATTTATTGGCCTTCAATCCCGTCAATTTCCATAACACCATTTCCCTACAAATACTGATTTCATTCAGCTCCTCCCTCTCATTAGATCCTATGTTCCCCGACATCTCTGGGAGGTTATTTGTGTCCTCCTTTGTCAAGACAGAACCAAAGTATGTATTTAATTGGTCTGCCATTTCTTTGTTCCCCATTATAAATTCCCCTGATTCTGACTGCAAGGGACCTATGCTTGACTTCACCAATCTTTTTCTCTTCACATATCTATAAAAGCTTTTACAGTCAGTTTTTATGTTCCCTGAAAGCTTACGCTCATACTCTATTTTCCCCCTCTTAATTAATCCCTTTGACCTCCTTTGCTGAATCCTAAACTGCTCCCAATCCTCAGGTTTGCTGCTTTTTCTGGCCAAATTATATGTCCTCTCCTTGGATCTTATGCTATCCCTAATTTCCCTTGTTAACCACGGTTGAGTCACCTTTTTTGTTTTATTTTTATGCCAAACAGGATGAACAAATTCTGTAGTTCATCCATGCGATCTTTAAATGTTTGCCATTGCCCATCCACCCTCAACCCTTTAAGTAATGTTCCCCAATCCATCCTACCCAGCTCGCACCTCATACCATCGCAGTTTCCTTTATTTAAATTCAGGACCCTAGTCTCTTAGTCAAATACTTCACTCTCCATCTTAATGAAGAATTCTATCATATTGTGATCACTCCGCTGCAAGGGGCCTCGCACAACAAGATTGCTAATTAATCCTTTCTCATTACATAATACCCAGTCTAAGATGGCCTGACCTCTAGCTGGTTCCTCGACATATTGGCCCAGGAAACCATCCCGTATACACTCCGGGAATTCCTCCTCCACAGTATTGTTACTAATTTGGTTAGCCCAATCTATATGTAGATTAAAGTCACCTATGATAACTGCTGTGCCCTTGTTTCCGTAACCCCAATCATATCATATCCGTTTACCTCTATTTGCGCAGTTAATTTATCCACCTTATTACGAATGCTCCTCGCATTAAGACACAAGGCCTTCAGGCTTGTTTTTTTAACACTCTTAGACCTTTTAGAATTATTATTTACTGTGGCCATGTTTGAGTTAAACCCTTGATATCTCAGACTGCCACTTTTGCTTTTCTCCTTCCTGTCTTTTGCTTCTATCCTTGTTTCCCTTTCCTCTGTCTCCCTGCACAGGTTCCCAACCCCCTGCCATTTTAGTTTGAACCATCCCCAACAGCACTAGCAAACACTCCCCTAGGACATTGGTCCCAGTCCTGCCCAGGTACAAACCGTCCAGTTTGTACTGGTCGCACCTCCCCAGAACCGGTTCCAATGTTCCAGGAATTTGAATCCCTCCCCCTTGCACCATTCCTCTAGCCACATATTCATCTGCAATATCCTCCTATTTCTACTCTGACTAGCATGTGGCACTGGTAGCAATCCTGAGATTACTACCTTTGAGGTCCTATTTTTTAATTTACCTCCTAACTCCCTATATTCAGCTTTTAGGACCTCATCCCAGTTTTTACCTATATCATTGGTACCTATATGCACCACGACAACTGGCTGTTCACCCTCCCCTCCAGAATGCTCTGCAGCCGCTCCGAGACATCCTTGACCCTAGCACCAGGGAGGCAACATACCATCCTGGAGTCTCGTTTGTGGCCCCAGAAACACCTATCTATTCCCCTTACAATAGAATCCCCTATTACTATAGCTCTCCCACTCTTTTTCCTCCTGTCCTGTGCAGCAGAACCACCCACGGTGCCAGGAAGTTGGCTGCTGCTGCCTTCCCCCGATAAGCCATCTCCCTCAACAATATCCAAAGCGGTATATCTGTTTGAGAGGGGGATGGCCACAGGGGACCCCTGCACTACCTGCCTGCGCCTACTACTCTGCCTGGCGGTCACCCATTCCCTTCCTGCCTGTGCAGCCTTTACCTGCGGTGTGACCAACTGATTAAAAGTGATATCCACGACATCTTGAGCATCGCGAATGCTCCAGTATGTATCCATTCGCAGCTCCAGTGCTTCATTATCAACCACACGGCCAATTTTTATATCATCTGCAAATTTCTTAATCATACTTCCTACATTCAAGTCCAAATCATTAATATATACCATGAAAAGCAAAGGACCCAGTACTGAGCCCTGCGGAACCCCACTGGAAACTGCCTTCCAGTCATAAAAACACCCTTCGACCATTGCCCTTTGTTTCCTGCCTCTGAGCCAATTTTGGCTCCAACTTGCCACTTTGCCTTGGATCCCATGGGCTCTTACTTTCGTGACCAGTCTGCTATGCGGGACCTTATCAAAAGCCTTGCTAAAATCCATATAGACTACCTCAAACGCACTACCCTCATCGACCCTCCTTGTTACCTCCTCAAAAAATTCAACCAAGTTAGTCAGACACGACCTCCCTTAACAAATCCATGCTGACTGTCCCTGATTAATCTGTGTCTTTCTAAATGGAGATTTATCCTGTCCCTCAGAATTTTTTCCAATAATATTCCCACCACCGAGGTTAGGCTAACTGGCCTGTAATTACTCGGTCTATCCCTTTCTTCCTTTTGAAACAACGGTTACAGCACGGAAGAAGGCCATTTGACCTGTCAAGCCCGTGCCGACACTCAGTTAGTCCCACTCCCCCGCCCTTTCCCCGTAGCCCTGCAAATGTTTTTCCTTCAGATTATCCAACTCCCTTTTGAAAGATAAGATTGAGTCTGTCTCCACCGCCCTTTCAGGCAGTGCATTCCAGATCCTAACCACTCGCTGCATAAAAAATGTTTTTCCTCATGTCACCTTTGGTTCTTCTGCCAATCACCTTAAATCTGTGTTCTCTGGTTCTCGACCCTTCCGCCAATGGGAACAGTTTCTCTCTATCTACTCTGTCCAGACCCCTCATGATCTTGAACACCTCAAATCTCCTCTAAATCTTCTCTGCCCCAAGGAGAACAACCTCAGCTTCTCCAGTCTATCCACATAACTGAAGTCCCTCATCCCTGGAACCGTTCTTGTAAATCTTTTCTGCACCCTCTCTAGGGCCTTCACATCCTTCCTAAAGTCTGGTGCCCAGAATTGGACACAATACTCCAGTTGGGACTGAACCAGTGTTTAATACAGGTTCATCATCATTTCCACACATTTGGACTCTTAGGGCTGGATTTTCTCAGCCCCGAGGAGGCGGGTTTGGAAGCGGGACTGCCGGTAAAGTTGCAGAATTTGGGGACGGGTGGCAAACCCGCCCCCAACCCGCCTCCGTGCCCTCTTGCCAGGAGGCGGGAAGCCATCCAGCCCTGGGTTCCGTCTCCTTGGAGGCGGGTGTGGTAAACCACTGTTTGTATTCCACTGTGTACATGCCTGGACATGCCTCGGCTGACTCCTCCCACAAGTCCTAGTATAAAGGTGACTGCTCCCCAGCCCCTTTGTATTCTGGACCGGTCGACCACTCGAGGCAGACCTTCATTCTTTTGTTAATAAAAGCCTTTAGTTACTCTCTTAACTCTCAGTCTTTTATGAGTAATTGATAGCGCATCAATTTTATTAACAACATTTTTATAATGGAGAAGATCCTCACACCAGCATGCCTGGACTTAGATCATCGGGAGGCGGACTCATCCACCAAGTTTACTCACTGGCTTAAGTGTTTCGAAAAATTCCTGACCGCCTCCGCAGCAATCAAATCGGACGAGGACAAACTGGATGTCCTGACCTCCAAAGTGAACCACCGAGTGTACTCGGTCATCCAAGACGCGACCTCATACGCGGACGCTATCAAGCTCCTCAAGGACCAGTACACGCGCCCAGTGAACGAAGTGTACGCCAGGCACCTTCTGGGGAGTCGTAAACCTGGGGAATCGACCGTGGAATACCTTCAGGCACTGTCTGTGCTTGGCCGGGCCTGTGGTTGTAAGGATGTAAAGGCCGCCGTGTACACAGAGGAACTTATCCGGGACGCTTTTGTAGCGGGCCACAGATCCAATTACACCCGACAGCGACTGTTGGAGCAGAGTGACCTCGACCTCAACAAGGCCTCTGAACTCGCACTATCATTGGATGCAGCCTACCGGGGCATGGATGCCTACTCCTCTGCACCGTGGACGCCGCGGGGAATGACAGCCTGGGACACGGTAGGACCGCCTCATAGCGCCGTGCCACCCCAGCCACACTCCAGCAACGGCCCAACTACCGCAGCAGTGTCCCAAGGCCAGACAGCAGTGCCCCAAGGCCAGAAATGCTACTTCTGTGGCCAGGCAAAACACCCCAGAGCGCGCTGCCCGGCGAAAAACGCGATCTGCTCAGGCTGCGGGAAGAAGGGACACTACGCTAACGTCTGCAGGGCCAAAGCCACCCCGAACCCCAGCAGCGCCGCGTGTGGGCCATGCGGGCCGCCATCTTGGGCCTCCCCGGCCATGTGCGAACCACCGGTACAGCAGCCATTTTGGACGCCTCCAGCCACATGGGGATCATGGACGCCGCCATCTTGGACGACAGCCGGAATGCAGCAGGCCCCCAACACCGCCTCATCTGATACCCGCAGCAACACACCGACCCCTACGCTGGCATCCGTTACACTGGACCAAGCGAGACCGCACCAGCTGGCCAGCTCCACAATGGACATTAAGGTAAATGGCCACGATACAATCTGCCTTTTTGACTCTGGGAGCACGGAGAGCTTCATCCACCCCGATACGGTGCGGCGTTGCTCTCTCCCAGTCCTGCCTGCGCACCAGCGGATTTCTATGGCCTCCGAGTCCCAGTCGGCGGACATCGGCGGCTACTGCGTAGTGACACTCGTAGTAGACGGGACCGTGTACGATCATTTTAAACTTCTGGTCCTGCCCGACCTCTGCCCTGCCGTCCTGCTGGGGTTAGATTTTCAGTGCCACCTTAAAAGTGTTACGATGGCGTACGGTGGACCCCTACCCCCACTCACAGTCCGCAGCCAGCAGCTCCCAAATTGCCTGCCGTGCACCAGGTGCAACCTCTCCAAACTCAGAGTCACCCCCCCCCCACTGTTTGCTAACCTCACCCCCGACTGTAAGCCCATCGCCACAAAGAGCAGGCGATACAGTGCCGGGGACAGGGTTTTCATTAAAACCGAAGTGGAGCGGCTCCTGAAGGAAGGGATTATTGAGGGCAGCACCAGCCCCTGGCGAGCCCAGGTTGTGGTCGTTAAGACCGGTGAGAAGCAGTGCCTGGTCATCGACTACAGCCAGACAATAAATCGCTACACCCTGCTGGACGCCTACCCACTCCCCCGCATAGCTGATATGGTCAACCAGATCGCGCAGTACCGCGTCTTCTCGACCATTGACCTGAAATCAGCGTACCACCAGCTCCCTATCCGCCCTGAGGACCGCCAGTATACTGCCTTTGAGGCAAACGGCCATCTCTATCACTTCCTTAGGGTTCCCTTTGGCGTCACCAACGGGGTCTCCGTCTTCCAAAGGGAGATGGACCGGATGGTAGATCAAAATGCGTTGCAGGCCACTTTCCCATATCTGGACAATGTGACCATCTGCGGCCGTGACTTGCAGGACCATGACGCAAACCTCGAAAAATTCCTCCGCACCGCCCAACTCCTGAACCTGACATATAACAAGGAGAAGTGCATATTCCGCACAAACCGCCTCGCCATCCTTGGCTGTGTTGTGGAACACGGAGTCATCGGCCCCGACCCGACCGGATGCGTCCCCTTATGGAACTCCCACTGCTCCACTGCCTCAAGGCCCTGAAGAGGTGCCTAGGGTTTTTCTCCTATTATGCCCAGTGGGTCCCCTACTATGCGGACAAGGCCCATCCGCTGATCAAGTCCACCTCTTTTCCCTTGACGGCAGAGGCCCGCTTAGCCTTCCACCGTATCAAGGAAGACATTGCCAAAGCCACCATGCACGCAGTGGACGAATCCATCCCCTTCCAGGTGGAAAGCGACGCGTCCGACTTTGCCCTGGCCGCTACCCTCAATCAGGCGGGGAGACCCGTGGCCTTCTTTTCACGAACCCTCCAAGGCCCGGAGACCAGACACTCCGCTGTTGAGAAGGAGGCCCAGGCGATTGTGGAGGCTGTGCGTCATTGGAGGCACTACCTGGCCGGAAAACGATTTACCCTGCTCACTGACCAACGTTCAGTTGCTTTCATGTTTAACAACAAGCAGAGGGGCAAAATCAAAAATGACAAGATCTTGAGGTGGAGAATCGAACTTTCCACCTACAATTACGAGATCTTGTACCGGCCCGGGAAGCTCAATGAACCCCCGGATGCGCTATCGCGTGGCACCTGCGCCAGCGCGCAGATCGATAGACTGCGGGCCCTCCACAATGACCTCTGCCACCCAGGGGTCACCAGGTTCTTCCACTTCATCAAGGCCCGCAACCTGCCTTACTCTATTGAGGAGGTCAGGACCATGACCAGGAACTGCCAAGTCTGCGCTGAGTGCAAACCGCACTTTTTAGACCAGACAGGGCCCACCTGATAAAAGCCACTCGCCCCTTCGAGCGCCTGAGCGTTGATTTTAAAGGGCCTCTCCCCTCCTCCGACCGCAATGTGTACTTCCTCAATATTATTGATGAGTACTCCCGTTTCCCGTTCGCCATCCCCTGCCCGGACATGACCAGTGCCACGGTCATTAAATGTCTGAACGACCTCTTCACCCTGTTCGGTTTCCCCAGCTATATCCATAGCGACCGGGGCTCATCGTTTATGAGCGACGAACTCCATCAGTACCTGCTAACTAGGGGTATTGCCACAAGCAGGACCACCAGTTACAACCCCCGGGGGAACGGACAGGTGGAAAGAGAAAATGCGACAGTGTGGAAGGCCGCCCTGCTAGCCTTAAAGTCTAGGGGCCTTCCAACCTCCCGCTGGCAGGATGTGCTCCCCGATGCGCTCCACTCTATTCGGTCACTGCTCTGCACTGCCACTAACGCCACCCCTCATGAGAAAATGTTTGTCTTCCCAAGGAAGTCCACATCGGGGACATCGCTACCACCATGGCTGACGTCCCCAGGGCCGGTCCTACTGAGAAGACACGTGAGGACCCATAAAACGGACCCCCTGGTCGAGAGGGTCGACCTCCTCCACGCCAACCCCCAGTATGCTTACATTGCATACCCGGACGGGCGGGAGGACACAGTCTCCATAAGAGACCTTGCACCCTCGGGGGCCGCAGTAACCCACTACTCACTACCACCACCCCCCCACGATCCGATATCCAGCCCCAGCAGACGGCAGGCCTGGGCCCAGCGACCCGCTCGACATCTACGAGGATGACACGCCTGTGCCACAGCCTACGCGGGACTCGACGCCGGAAGCTCCACTACCCCTGCCGTCGCCACGCCGATCACAGCGGCAGACAAGACCTCCGGAGACACTCCAATACACTAACTTTTAATACACTTCACCCCGCCGGACTCAATTTTAAACAAGGGGTGAATGTGGTAAACCACTGTTTGTATTCCACTGTGTACATGCCTGGACATGCCTCGGCTGACTCCTCCCACAAGTCCTAGTATAAAGGTGACTGCTCCCCAGCCCCTTTGTATTCTGGACCGGTCGACCACTCGAGGCAGACCTTCATTCTTTTGTTAATAAAAGCCTTTAGTTACTCTCTTAACTCTCAGTCTTTTATGAGTAATTGATAGCGCATCAGCGGGAAGAGATTAAAGCCTATTAACTGGTAGTTAACAGGCAGAAAATAGGATTATCCCCATTTTTCGTTCTGAAGTGCGGGCTTCCTGACCTGGGGGAACCCCGCCAGGATGTAGGAGCCGAGTAGGAGGTCTGTGGGTGTCGGAGGGGTCTGAAAGTGCAATGTAGAGGTGAGTGATGGGTGCAAGTGTGGAGTGGTAAGTATGTGAGGTGAGTGTAAAGTGTTAGAAAATGTTAACTTACCTTTGTTTCTGCCTGCAGCCTTCAGTCGCTGTGGAGCCGGAGTCCTGACATCTCCATTGTAGAGATCACAGACTGGCTGTTGGATCCTCCAATCCAACAGTCATCTGATTTCTACAAAGTAGAAAGGTTTGATGAGTCCTGAACACAAGGTCTCATCAAACTACACAGAATGTCAGTGATTTGACAGCTTCACAGAGCTGTCAAATGATGATATTTCTTCTTCCAAAAGTTCTTGATAGATGACACATCATACATTGACGTGCTCTGTCACTGACTTCCTACTAATTGGCCTGCTGAGCCCGCCTGGCAGGCTTAACAAGGTCAATCAGGGGAAGATCCTGCTGGTTGGCCAGAGGCTGATGGAGGCGGGACTGAAACCAGGCAAGCAGCAGTCCTGCCTCCAACACGTCTCCATTCATAAAATCCAGCCCTGTGCCTCTATTTATGAAGCCCAGGATCCCGTAAACTTTTTTAACTGCTTTCTCAACCTGCCCTGCCACCTTCAACGATTTGTGCACACATACACCCCTAGGTCTCCCTGTTCATGCACCCCCTTTAGGATTGTACCATTTAGTTTATATGTCCTCTCTTCATTCTTTCTACCAAAATGTGTCACTTCACACTTTTCTGCATTAAATTTTATCTACCACGTGTCTGCCCATCCGTGTCTATGGAGGATTGGAATATTATGGCCAGTACCTCCGCGATTTCCTCCCTCAATTCCCTCAGCATCCTAGGATGCATCCCATCCGCTCCTGGTGATTTATCTACTTTAAGTACAGCCAGCCTTTCTAATAGCTCTTCTTTATCAATTTTTATCCTATCAAGTGTCTCCACTACCTCCTCCTTCACTGTGTCTATGGCAGCATCCTCTTCCTTGGTGAAGACAGATGCAAAGTACTCATTTAGTACCTCAGCCATACCCTCTGCCTCCATGTGTAGGTCTCCTTTTTGGTCCCTAATCGGCCCACCCCTCCTCTTACTACCCTTTTGCTATTTATATGCCTGTAGAAGACTTTTAAATTACCTTTTATGTTGACTGCCATTCTATTCTCATACCCTCTCTTTGCCCCTCTTACTTTCTTTTTCACTTCTCTATATATAGCCTGATTCTCAGATGTATTTGCAACCTGACATAAGAACATCTGTCATACGTGCTCTTTTTCTGAGTTAGGAGTTGGGTTAATATTAGAGGCTAGGAGTTGGAGTTAGAGGTTAAGATTAGAGGCTAGGAGTTGAGGTTAGAGGTTAAGATTAGAGGCTATGAGTTGGGGCTAGGGGTTAAGGTTAAAAGTTAGCTGACTGGACAACACTGCTCATCTACAATTTAAAAAGTGTGAAGATCTGATCATGGTCCTTTCATCATAACACACATTGCCGCTTAATCCACAGTCCATTTAACCTCGAGGCCTGGTGAACAATGCCAGGACTGGTCTCAGCTGCTACATGAGTGGGAGATCCACTCTGACACCATCACAACATGAGTTTATCTGAAAATAGATGGTTTCTTCTCACTGGACAATCACCAGCTCCTTCCAGTCTGCTTTCTAACTGGGCAAATAATGTCCTTTTCATCTCACAGGTTTCAGAATGCTTATCCACGATCCATCAGCTTTGGGCTTTTTGGGGAACATCAACAGGGCTTACAAAAATAATCTCCAAATCGTCCTTCCTAAACATGGATCAAGGGGTTGTTGTTCTGACCTTGGTCCAACCAGTCAGGAGTCAGGGCTCGAAGGCCCATTGATCTCTGACCTGTTGGGTTGATTGTATTAAGTAAACATGAAACATGAACCAACTCTTTGTTTGTTTGGGCTCAAAACGCCGGGAAAGTTGGTCTCTAAGTTATACCTTGCTCAGCTTGTTAAGAACAAAAGAACATAATAATTAGGAGCAGGAGTCGGCCATTCGGCCCCTCGAGCCTGCTCCGCCATTCAATAAGATCATGGCTGATCTTCGACCTCAACTCCACTTTCCCGCCCAGTCTCCATATCCCTTGATCCCCTTAGAATCCAAAAATCTATCGATCTCAGCCTTGAATATACTCAACGACTGAGCATCCACAGCCCTTTGAGGCAGAGGATTCCAAAATTTCACAACTCTCTGAGTGAAGAAATTCTTCCTCATCTCAGTCTAAAATGGCTGACCCCTTATCCTGAGACTATGCCCCTAGTTCTAGACTCTCCAGCCAGGGGAAACACCCTCTCAGCATCTACCCTGTCAATCCCCCTCAGAATCATATATGTTTCAACGAGATCACGTCTTATTCTTCTAAACTCTAGAGAGTATAGGCCCGATCTACTCATCCCAGGGATCAATCTAGTGAACCTTTGTTGCACCACCTCTAAAGCAAACATGTCCTTCCTCAGATAAGGAGAGCAAAACTGTGCACAGTACTCCAGGTGTGGTCTCACCAAAGCTCTGTACAATTGTAGTAAGACTTCCTTACTCTTGTACTCCTAACCCCTTGTAATAAAGGTCAACATGCCATTTGCCTTCCTAATTCCTTGCTCTCCCTGCATGCTAACTCTCTGTTTCCTGTACGAGGACACCTAAATCTCTCTATATCGTCGGCAAACTTCGATTCATTACACTTGTTGACTCCATCAATCACTGTTCTTACATTCTGGGGGGTTTGCACAAGATTTTGGGGTTTTGGGGGTTTTTGCCCTTTCTATGAGGTTCGCAGCACCGACCACCCCTGTAAGCAAACACTCGCGCCCTACAACCTGGAGTGGGCACTTACCTGCCCAATGTTCAATGTTCAGGTAAATGTAGCTGCCACGTGGATTCCTCAACTTTGAAGGCAGTTTATTAGACTGTGGCTCAGGCCATAAACAACTAGCCAGATTTATTCAACAGTAAGCAGATAAATTAATAGCATTTAAACAAACAGTAGATTTACAGTATTTAAAGACTTTACAATTCATAAAATCATCGAATGATACAGCACAGAAGGAGGCCATTCGTCCATCGTGCCTGTGCCAGCTCTTTGGTGGAGCTCTCCAATTAGTCCCACTCACTGCTCTTTCCCCATAGCCCTGCAAATTTCTCTCCTTCAAGTATTTATCCAATTCTCTTTTGAAAGTTACTATTGAATCTTCTTCCACCGCCCTTTCAGGCAGCGCATTCCAGATCACAACAACTCGCTGCGTAAAAGAATTCTCCATAACTCACCTCTGGTTCTTTACCAATGATCATAAATCGGTGTCCTCTGGTTACTGATTCTCCTTATTTATTCTATCAAAACTCTTCATGATTTTCAACATCTCTAATAATCTCTGCTCTTAAAACCTTCTCTGCTCTAAGGCAAACCATCCCAGTTTCTCCAGCCTCTCCGCATAACTGAAGTCCCTCAGCCCTGGTACCATTCTTGTCAGAACACCAAAAACAACAAAAGTGTTTCACTTACACAAACACGCGATATAAAACAGTCGGTTGAAACATAGCCCCTAACAAGGCTGTTTTCCATGGAGTCTCGGACTTGGCCTGTGCTCCAATGGCTTCAGACTGATTAATGACTGGGAGAAGGCCAGTTCACAATCCTTTGAAGATATAACAGAAGAAAAGGCATCAAAAACATATCTCTCACAACGACATTACGTGCTCAGCCATTCACAGGATTCAAAATGCTGTTTTACCACACAAACATAATCAACCATGTCCGTCAAAGCGTCCCCAGGATCTTTGAACTGCTGCCGTTCTGTCGCGACCTTTCTTCACTTTCTCTATTTTATTGAACCGACTTGGCCAGTGGTCCTCTGAATGTTCCTCTCTTCTTCTGTACAGGAACAAGAAAGACTGAGGTCCATCCAGTTCACCTTCTACCATCCCGGTAGATAATGGAGTTGTTGACTAATCACAGCCATCAATCTCTGGTCTACAACAGGCCCAGACACGAGGTGAGGAAAACCCCCAGTGGTGGAGAGCTTTGGGAACCACAGGTCCAAAGTCACCTGTTCCTCCCGAGCACTCACCACACGTCACGTCGCAAATTACTCATACGCTGTAACTCTGTTTAATGTGGAACTGGGAGTTTGTTGGCAAAAGAGGGCGAGGACATCTGTTGGAAGAGCACGGAACTGCAACACATCCACCCTTCTGCAAAGCTCGCTGCAATTTCTTTTTCTTTATTTTCTTTATTTTTATTTACAAAATTGTTACTAAAAATATAATCCATATCTTCAGGGTATAAACAGGAAACAGTCAATGTACAATAAACTATTGCGGAGTAAAGATCTTTTAATCAGGAAATGTCTGATTGTTCAGCATTTGGAGCAGGTTTTCACCTCTTGCTGAATTGGAAAAGTTCCGATTGATTTAAACCACTGACTGATTAAAATGCAAATCTTAACGATTAAGATGGAATAAAAAGCCGGTATCAGTAACGGTGACCATGAAGATATTGGATTGTTGTAAAAACCCAACTGGTTCACTAATGTCCTTCAGGGAAGGAAATCTGCCGTCCTTACCCGGTCTGGCCTATATGTGACTCCAGACCCACAGCAATGTGGTTGAATCATAGAATGGTTACAGTATGTAAGGAGGTCATTCGGCCCGTCGAGCCCATGCCGGCTCCCTGCGACAGCACTTCAGCTACCCCACTCCCCCGCCCTTTCCCCGTAGCCCTGCAAATGTTTTTCCTTCAGGTACTTATCCAACTCCCTTTTGAAAGCCATGATTGAATCTGCCTCCACCACCCTATCAGGCAGTGTATTCCAGATCATAACCACTCGCTGCGTAAAATAGTTTTTCTCATGTTGCCTTTGGTTCTTCTGCCAATCACCTTAAATCTGTGTCCTCTGGTTCTCGACCCTTCTGCCAATGGGAACAGTTCCTCTCTATCTACTCTGTCTAGACCCCTCATGATTTTGAACACCTCTATCAAATCTCCTCTCAACCTTCTCTGCTCCAAGGAGAACAACCCCAGCTTCTCCAGTCTATGCACGTAACTGAAGTCTCTCGTCCCTGGAACCATTCTCGTAAATCTTTCCTGCACCCTCTCTAAGGCCTTCACATCCTTCTTAAAGTGTGGTGCCCAAAACTGGACACAATACTCCAATTGAGGTTGAAGCAGTGTTTTATAAAGGTTCATCATCATTTCCACACTTTTGTACCACCACACAGTCCTTGTGGAGATGTTGTCCTGACACCCTCTATTGTGTTGTGTGGCACTACCACTGTGCTAATTGGGATAGATTCAGAACTGATTTAGCAGCTCAAAACTGGGCATCCATGAGGTGCTGTAGGCCATCAGCAGCAGCAGAATTATATTCCGCCACAATCTGTAACCTCATGGCCCGGCAAATCCCTCACTCTACCATTACCATCAAGCCAGGGACCAACCCTAGTTCAATGAGGAGTGTAAAAGAGCATGCCAGGAGCAGCGCCAGGCGTACCTAAAAGTGAGGTGCCAACCTGGGGAAGCTGCAACATAGGACTACAAGCATGCTAAACAGCGGAAGCAGCATGCTATAGACAGGGCTAAGTGATCCCACAATCAACGGATCAGATCAAAGCTCTGCAGTCCTGCCACACCACGAATAGTGGTGGACAATTAAACAACTAACGGGAGGAGGAGGCTCCATGAATATCCCCATCCTCAAAGATGGCGGAGCCCAGCACATGAGTGCAAAAGACAAGGCTGAAGCGTTTGCAACCATGATTCACCTCGGCCTCCTTCTGAGGTCCCCACCATCACAGAAGCCAGTCTTCAGCCAATTCGATTCACTCCACGAGATATCAAGAAACCGCTCAGCACACTGGATACAGCAAAGGCTATGGACCCAGACAACCCCGGCTATCGTGCTGAAGACTTGTGCTCCAGAACTAGCAGTGCCTCTAGCCAAGCTGTTCCAGTACAGCTACAACACTGGCATCTACCCGACAATGTGGAAAACTGCCCAGGTATGTCCTGTCCACAAAAAAAGCAGGACAAATCCAATCCGGCCAATCCAGCACTAAGTGGCTAATAGTGACCATCTGTTGGTGTGGAGTACCCAGAATTGATGTGAGAAGCAGGCACACCCCTCTCACTGATATCTGTAAGTAAATCCGGCGCGTTGTGTAACAGCTGCACTGCGGGATTGGACGCGTTTGCGTGAACACGTTTCAGGCACGTGTTCGAAGGGTCTCGCAGGCGCTCTGACCACCAGGGAGAGGAATCGTCTCGACCGGCAGGGAACGCTCATTGTCGTGTCAGTAAGAGCTTCGAGGGCCTCTGAGAGGAGGCGGGCTCAGCCGTTGAGAATAATTCGCAAGAACTGAATCCGTGTCGGTTTTATAAAGGGGAGCAGGCTTGAAATGACCTGATTCTGTGATCACTGAGACTCCTGGACAGTTTCAGGAGTCAGGCTGACTTTTGGTGCCATTGACATAGTGGATAAGACATACCGACCGTCACCGCCACAGGTTTACTTCTTCCCCCAGCACTAGTCCTGGTTGAGAAGGCAGGCACGGGACATGCTCACAAACCCCTGCCACTGGAGCCGGGCGGAAACAGATTATGTGGTTCATTCGCCAGCTGCTGCAGCCTCCATACACAGGAGAAAGGATCTCGCTCGAAACAAGAACTCAGCACGTGCACAAAGTACAGACCCCGGACCCACAGCCGCATGCACCGTGTGCGGGCGAAACGTTTCGGGTCACAAAGCCCCGGCGCGCGCCCCCCTCCCCCACAGTAATACAGGAAACTCTTTTTTATCCGGCACCGACGGGACCGGCGTGGTGCCGGTTGATCAAAAAGTCCGGAATACAGAGAGGTATACTTACCAAGGTACGAGAGTCCCGTACGCGGCCACAGGTGCAGGAGCCCCGGTTACACGGCCACAAATTCAGGAACCCCGGTTACACGGCCACAGATCCAGGAACCCCAGTTTCACGGTCGCAGATCCAGGAACCCCGGTTACACGGCCACAGATCCAGGAACCCCGGTTACACGGCCGCAGATCCAGGAACCCCGGTTACACGGCCACAGATCCAGGAACCCCGGTTACACGGCCACAGATCCAGGAACCCTGGTTACACGGCCACAGATCCAGGAGCCCCGGTTACACGGCCACAGATCCAGGAACCCCGGTTACACGGCCACAGATCCAGGAGCCCCAGTTACACGGCCACAGATCCAGGAACCCCGGTTGCACGGCCACAGATCCAGGAACCCTGGTTACACGGCCACAGATCCAGGAGCCCCGGTTACACGGCCACAGATCCAGGAACCCCGGTTACACGGCCACAGATCCAGGAACCCCGGTTACACGCCCACAGATCCAGGAACCCCGGTTACACGGCCACAGATCCAGGAACCCCGGTTACACGCCCACAGATCCAGGAACCCCGGTTACACGGCCACAGATCCAGGAACCCCGGTTACACGGCCACAGATCCAGGAACCCCGGTTACACGGCCACAGATCCAGGAAGCCCAGTTACACGGCCACAGATCCAGGAACCCCAGTTACACAGCCACTAACATATAGTAAAACTTACCTGAACCTACTCCTGAATTTTGCCGGTTAAGAGAGATTTCCGGATATTTTTTAGGTGCCGGTTAAAAGAGAGTTTCCTGTAATACCCCCGGCCCGCGCCACCCCTCCCCCCACTCTGAGCCGTCACAACTCAGCAGTCCCCGGCCTCAAACCGAATAAATTCAGCCGGAGGCGAAACGAGCCCGGGGCGCAGCCGCTGGCAGGAGGCGACCCGGCACGGTATGAGTAACTCAGGGGGGCCCGCTTTCCTTGCCCATGTTTGACCTGATACCATGAGACATCATGGGGTCCGGAGTCAATGTTGAGGACTCCCAGGGCCACTCCTTCCCGACTGTATACCACCGTGCTGCCAAAACTAGTGGGTCTGTCCTGCCGGTGGGACAGGACACACCCAGGGATGGTAATAAAGGAATCTGGGACGTTGGCTGAAAGGAATGATTCTGTGAGTATGACTATTGCTCGAGTAGCCTGTGGGACAGCTCTCCCAATTTTAGCACAAGTTCTCAGTTGTCAGTGAGGAGGACTTTGCAGGGTCGACTGGGCTGGGTGTGCCTTTGTCGTGTCTGAATTCGATGCCTAGGTTGATGCTGTGTGGTCTGCCAGTTTTATTCTTATTATGCTTTTTTTGTAGTGGTTTAATAGGCCATTTAAGAGTCAACCACATTGCTGTGGAGTTACATAAAGGCCAGACCAGGTAAGGATGGCAAGTTTGCTTCCCGAAAGGACATTAGTGAACCAGTTGGGTTTTTACAACAATCCAATATCTTCATGGTCACCGTTACTGATACCGGCTTTTTATTCCATCTTAATCGTTAAGATTTGCATTTTAATCAGTCAGTGGTTTAAATCAATCGGAACTTTTCCAATTCAGCAAGAGGTGAAAACCTGCTCCAAATGCTGAACAATCAGACATTTCCTGATTAAAAGCCTCTCATCTTTACTCCGCAATAGTTTATTGTACATTGACTGTTTCCTGTTTATACCCTGAAGATATGGAATATCTTTTTAATAACAATTTTGTCAATAAGGAAAATATGTTTTCCAAAGAAATTGCAGCGAGCTTTGCAGTAGTGCGGATGTGTTGCAGTTCCAGGCTCTTCCAACAGATGTCCTCGCCCTCCTTTGCCAACAAACTCCCAGTTCCACATTAAACAGAGTTACAGTGTACAAGTAATTTGCGATGTGACGTGTGGTGAGTGTAAAATGCTCAGGAGGAACAGGTAACTTTGGACCTATGGTTCCCAAAGCTCTCCACCACTGAATGGCGGAGCAGGCTCGAGGGGCCGTATGGCCTACTCCTGCTCCTAATTATTATGTTCGTTTGTTCTTAACAAGCTGAGCAAGGCATAACTTAGAGACCAAATTTCCCAGAGTTTTGAGCCCAAACAAAGAGTTGCTTCATGTTGCATATTTACTTAATACAATCAACCCAACAGGTCAGAGTTCAATGGGCCTTCGAGCACTAACTCCTGACAAGTTGGACAGTGTGTCAAAGGTCAGGACAACAACCTCTTGATCCATGTTTAGGAAGGACGATTTGGAGATAATTTTTGAAAGCCCTGTTGCTGTTCCCCAACAGCCCAAAGCTCATGGATCGTGGAAAAGCATTCTGAAACCTGTGAGATGAAAAGGAAAGAGAGACTTGCATTTCTATAGTGCCTTTCACAACCAGCAGACACCTCAAAGCGCTTTACAGCCAATGAAGTACTTTTTGAAGTGCAGTCACTGTTGTAATGTAGGAAAGCAGACTGGTGATTGTCCAGTGAGGGAAAACCATCTATTCTCAGATAAACTCACGTTGTGATGATGTCGGAGTGGATCTCCCACTCTTGCAGTGTCTGAGAGACCAGTCTGGGCATTGTTCACCAGGACGACAGGTTGCATAGATTGTGGATTAAGCGGCAGCGTGTGTTATGACTAAAGGACCATGATTGGATCGCACACTGTTTACATTGTATCATAGAATAGAGTCAAAGAAAAATTACGACACAGCAGGAGGCCATTCGGCCCATCGTGTCCGTGCCGGTCGGAAAAGAGCTATCCAGCCTAAACCCACCTTCCAGCACTCGGTCCGTAGCCCTGTAGGTTATAACTCTTCAATTGCACATCCAAGTACTTTTTAAATGTGATGAGGGTCTCTGCCTCTACCACCCTTTCGGGCAGTGAGTTCCAGACCCCCACCACCCTCTGGGTGACATTTGTTTTCCTCATCTCCCCTCTAATCCTTCTACCAATTACTTTAAATCTAGGCCCCCTGGTTCTTGACCCCTCTGCTAAGGGAACTAGCTCCTTCCTATCCACTCTATCTAGGCATCTCATAATTTTATACACCTCAATCAAGTCTCCCCTCAGCCACCTCTGTTCCAAGGACAACAACCCCAGCCTATCCAATCATAGCTAAAGTTTTCCAGTCCTGCCAACATCCTCCTAAATCTCCTTTGCACCCTCTCTAGTGCAATCACATCCTTCCTGTGATGTGGTGACCAGAACTGCATGCAGTACTCTAGCTGTGGCCTAACTAGTGTTGTATACAGTTCAAGCATAACTTCCCAGCTCTTAAATTCTATGCCTCGGCTATTAAAAGAAAGCATTCTGTATGCCTTTTTAACTACTTTATCGACTTGTCCTGCTACCTTTAAGGACCTGTGGACGTACACTCCAAGGTCCCTCTGTTCCTCCACACCTCTCAATATCCTCCCATGAATTGTGTCTTCCCATGCCTTGTTGCCCCTCCCCAAATGCATTACCTCGCACTTTTCCAGATTGAATTCCATTTAGAAACATAGAAACATAGAAGATAGGAGCAGGAGTAGGCCATTCGGCCCCTCGAGCCTGCTCCGCCATTCAATGAGATCATGGCTGATCATCCAAATTCAGTACCCTGTCCCTGCCTTCTCCCCATATCCCTTGATCCCTTCCGCCTTAAGAAATATATCCAACTCTTTTTTGAATATATTTCATGAACTGTCTTCCACCGCCCTCTGTGGCAGAGAATTCCACAGGTTCACCACTCTCTGGGTGAAGAAATTCCTCCTCATTTCAGTCCTAAATGGCTTACCCCTTATCCTTAGACTATGACCCCTGGTTCTGGACTCCCCGGCCATCATAAACATCCTTCCTGCATCTAGTCTGTCCAGGCCTGACAGAATTTTATAGGTTTCGATGAGATCGCCTCTCAATCTTCTAAATTCCAGTGAGTATAAGCCCAATCGACACAATCTCTCCTCATACGTCATTCCTGCCATCCCAGGTATCAGCCTGGTGAATCTTCGCTGCACTCCTTCCATGGCAAGAACGTCCTTCCTCAGGTAAGGCGACCAAAACTGCACACAATACTCAAGGTGCGGTCTCACCAAGGCCCTGTACAACTGTAGCAAGACATCCTTGTTCCTGTACTCGAACCCTCTTGCTACGAAGGCCAACATACCATTTGCCTTCTTAACCGCCTGCTGCACCTGCATGCTTACCTTCAGCGACTGGTGCACAAGGACACCCAGGTCTCGTTGCACTTCCCCTTCTCCCAATCTATTGCCATTCAAATAATAATCTGCCTTCCTGTTTTTGCCACCAAAGTGGATAACCTCACATTTATCCACATTATAGTGCATTAGCCATGTTTCTGCCCAATCACCCAATCTGTCCAAATCGTACTGGAGTTTCACGACATCCTCCTCACAGCTTACCCTCCCACCCAGCTTTGTGTCGTCTGCAAATTTGGAGATATTACATCCAATTCCCTCGTCCAGATCATTAATGTATATTGTGAACAGCTGGGGTCCTTGGACCAATCCTTGCGGTGCCCCACTAGTCACTGCCTGCCACTCGGAAAACGACCCGTTTATTCCAACTCTTTGCTTTCTGTCCACCAACCAGTTCTCTATCCAAGTCAATACTTTGCCCCCAATCCCATGTGCCTTAATTTTGCACGCTAATCTCTCATGTGGGACCTTATCGAAAGCCTTCTGAAAGTCCAAATACACCACATCCACTGGTTCTCCCTTATCTATTTTACCAGTTACATCCTCAAAAAATTCCAGTAGATTAGTCAAGCATGATTTACCTTTTGTAAATCCATGTTGACTTTGTCCGATCCTGTCACTGCTTACCAAGTGCTCTGCTATTACATCTTTTATAATAGACTCTAGCATTTTCCCCACTACCGATGTCAGGCTTACCGGTCTATAATTCCCCGCTTTTTCTCTACCACCTTTTTTGAATAGTGGGGTAACATTAGCTACCCTCCAATCCATGGGTACTGTTCCAGAGTCTATCGAGTTCTGGAAGATGACCAGCAATGCATCTACTATTTCTAGGGCCACTTCCTTAAGTACCCTGGGATGTAGGCCACATTTCTGCCCAACTGACCAGTTCATCGATATCTTCCTGCAGTCTGAAGCTTTCCTCCTCACTGTCAAC
The DNA here is from genome assembly GCF_052327205.1 of Somniosus microcephalus. Classification (NCBI taxonomy): domain Eukaryota; kingdom Metazoa; phylum Chordata; class Chondrichthyes; order Squaliformes; family Somniosidae; genus Somniosus; species Somniosus microcephalus. The sequence goes on along the minus strand of NC_141014.1, from coordinate 8,999,502 downwards.
CACACAGCCAATTTTTGAAACATCTGCAAATTTCCTTATCATGCCCCCTACATTGAAGTCTAAATCATTAATATATACCACATAAAGTAAGGGACCGAGTACTGAGCCCTGTGGAACCCCACTGGAAACAGCCTTCCAGTCGCAAAAACTCCCCTCAACCGTCACCCTCTGCTTCCTGCCACTGAGACAATTTTGGATCCACTTTCCCTTGGATCCCATGGGCTTTTACTTTTTTGATCAGCCTGCCATGTGGGCCTTGTCAAAAGCCTTGCTAAAATCCATATAGACTACATCAAACGCACTGCCCTCATCGACCCTCCTTGTTACCTCCTCAAAGAATTCAATCAAGTTAGTCACACACAAACTTCCCTTAACAAAACCATGCTGACTGTCGCTGATTAATCTGTGTCTTTCTAAATGAAGGTTTATACTGTCCCTCAGAATTGACTCCAGTAATTTGTCCACCACCGAGGTTAAACTAACTGGCCTGCCATTGCTCGGTTTATCCTTCCTCCCTTTTTAAACAGTCCCTCGGAACCGAGGATGATTTGCTTCCACATTAAAAATGAGTTCTCAGGTGACTGATGAGTCCAATGCGGGACCTACAGTCTCTGTCACAGGTGGGGCAGACGGTGGTTGAAGGGACGGGTGGGTGGGGTGCTTGGGTTGACGTGCGCTCCTTGCGCTGCCTGCGCTTGGCTTCTGCTTGCTCCCGGCGAAGAGACTCGAGATGTTCGGCGGCTTCCCGGATGCTTCTCCTTCACTTTGTGCGGACTTGGACCAGGGATTCCCAGGTATCGGTGGGGATGTTACACTTTTTCAAGGAGGCTTTGAGGGTGTCCTTGAAGCGTTTCCTCTGCCCACCTGGGGCTCTCTTGCCGTGTCGGAGCTCCAAGTAGAGCGCTTGTTTTGGGAGTCTCATATCGGGCATGCGGACAATGTGACCCTTCCGTCGGAGCTGATTGAGCGTGGTCAAAGCTTCGATGCTGGGGATGTTGGCCTGAGCAAGAACACTGATATTGGTGCGCCTATCCTGCCAATGGATTTGCAGGATCTTGCGGAGGCAGCTTTGGTGGTACCTCTCCCGTGCTTTGAGGTGCCTGCTCTACATGGTCCATGTCTCTGAGGCATACAGCAGGGTGGGGTATCACTCTGCTCTGTAGACCATGAGCTTAGTGCTGGGTTTGAGGTCCTGGTCTTCAAACACTCTCTTCCTCAGGCGACCGAAGACTGCACTGGCACACTGAAGGCGGTGTTGGACTTCGTCGTCGACGTCTGCCCTTGTTGACAGTAGGCTCCTGAGGTATTGAAAGTGGTCCACGTTGTCCAAGGCCTTGTCGTGGATTTTGATAATCGGGGGGCAGTACTGTGTGGCGGGGGTAGGTTGGTAGAGGACCTTTGTCTTACGGATGTTTAGTATAAGGCCCATGCTCTCGTACGCTTTGGTGAAGGTGTTGACGATGGTTTGGAGTTCGACCTCTGAGTGAGCGCAGACGCAAGCATTGTCTGCATACTGTAATTTGATGACAGAGGATGGGACGACCTTGGGTCTGGACTGGAGGCGACGGAGGTTGAACAGTTTCCCATTTGTTCTGTAAATTAGCTCCACTCCAGTGGGGAGCTTACTGAGAGTGAGATGAAGCATTGCAGCAAGGCAGATTGAGAAGAGCGTTGGTGCGATGACACAGCCTTGCTTGACCCCGGTTCGTACGTGAATTGGGTCTGTGGTGGAACCATTGGTCAGGATCACGGCTTGCATGTCGTCGTGAAGCAGACGGAGGATGGTGACAAACCTTTGAGGGCAGCCGAGTTTGAGGAGGACACTCCATAATCCCTCACGGTTGACAGTGTCGAAGGCCTTTGTGAGATGAAAGAAGGCCATGTACAGTGTGGTGCTGTTCCCTGCATTTCTCTTGTAATTGACGCGCGGTGAAGATCATGTCCATTGTGCCCTAGTGGACGTAATCCACATTGCGACTCTGGGAGGAGCTCTTCGGCCACTGGGAGAAGGCGATTGAGGAGCCCTGTGGCAGACAGCAGGGAAACTCCTCTGTAATTACCGCAATCGGACTTGTCACCTTTCTTGAAGATGGTCACAATTACGGCGTCTCTGAGATCCCCTGGCATGCTCTCCTCCTTCTGGATAAGAGAAATGAGTTCATGAATTCGCGGCAGTAGTGCTTCTCCGCCATGCTTTAGTGCCTCGGCGGGGATTCCATCTGCTCCTGAGGCCTTGTTGTTCTTCCGATGGCCTTTTCAACCTCATGGGGTTGTGCTGAGATGCTGGCGGGTAGCCTGCTGCGGGATGGAGTTGAGGAAACTTTTTAAACAATGGTACAACGTTAGCAGTTCTCCAATCCTCCTGGCACCACTGGTGCAGCCAGAGGGGATTGGAACCACTTGATTGGCACCCCATCTACCACCTAAAAGATTAACGACTTCCTCCTTTTGATGACCTAGAAGAATGGGTGTTGTCCAGTCGACTAACCCCTAATCTGAAATCTGGCGTTGGCAATAAACATTATGAGGTCAGCAATACTGTATAGCAACCGTGATTAAATAGCAAAAAAATTTCCACACCAATGGGTGGTGGCGCTTGTCACCAGGAAATTCTGCTTTTTTGTTTTTATTCCCCCAGAGGGGAAGGGAGACGGAGCAGAGGAAACCAACGATTGGTCTCCCTCTATCACGAGGAGTAAAGGGAGCCCCCACCATCTCCCCGGGCCAAAAATTAGTTAAAGCAGATACGTCTGCCGAAAAGCATTCGAGGAAACATCTTCAACAAATATATGTGCCTCCCGCTCGTGTCTCTCAGGCATCTCCTCTTTTACATCACACCGACTGCATACTGCTCATGAGCCATCACCTATTCATATGGAATTTTGTTCGTTACTAAGGCTTTCCCTGCATTTTTAATCGGAGCCCAAAAGAAATAAAGAACTATCTCTCCTTTCTCTTTTTGGCAACGCATTTAAATTGTTTCCTTATTTGCATATCTACAGACATTCGCCAATCGGGCAGTAGGTTCCTCATTGTCCCGACATAGCAGACCTAGGACTGCTTTATAGTCGCTGATGATGATTGGCTCAGCACAATGCCAATCAGATTAGTACCCCACCTTTTCCATTTTTGTTTATTGGTTGTTGGCAATGCCATTCAACCCTATCCGAGCCATGTGATTGGTGAGGTGGTGTGTGGGGGCGGGCCTGTTGGTTATGTGCCGCCTCCCACAGTTGGCAAGCCCTGTAGAGAAGTGTTGACAGCAGCAACTCCCAGAGTGGGACTGACTGAACTTTTCTTTCCTCCTTCCCCCTGCTCGGTTCCCCCTCGCTCAGACCTGTCAATTTTCCCTCCTCTGGAGCCAGACTCACTCCTTTAGCTTCAAAATGTGATCTGTTCTTTATTCATTCTCGGGATGTTGGCATCACAGGCAATGTTCCCTCTAAATTTTTTGGGTGCACGGCCCCTTTAACGGGCTGCGCGACCCTTTCAAATTCCTGCACAAGCTTGGTTTTTCCATTCAAAAGCTGGTGAGCAGCCTGCGCGGGACCTGTAGACCGCAGCATGACTGCGCAACCTCACGGGAACATTGGTCGCTGGCGAGCCCACCGTCTATTGCCCTCCCTTTCTTGCCCTTGAGAAGGAGGTGATGGGTCTTCTTGAACCGCTGCAGCCCGAGTGGTGAAGATGTTTCCACGGTGCTATTGGGTAGGGAGTTCCAGGTTTTTGACTCAGTGACGATAAACGAACAGCGTTATATGTCCAAGTGCTGAAGACCAGGGGAGTGCAGTCTAGAGAAAATCCACGGCACCGTGGAGCAAATGAATGCACAGGAGTCACTGCAAAGTGTAGAAATGCAGTGGTCTCCTCCACCCTCACCTCCAACAAGAAGTGCGAGGAGCTCATGGACTCTCTAAGATTGAGACCATCCGATCAGCTGCCTCTGCCACTTCCCTCTCTTCCCCGAGCTTACCGGGTCAAACTTCTTCTAATGTTCCCCCCCGCCCCAGCCCTGAACTCGCATCTTTCTCTAGTTTCTCTCCTATTTCCCCTCACGCCCTCTCCAAGCTCATCTTGTCCATGGACCCACTTCCTGCTCCCTCGACCCTATTCCCACTAAACTGCTGACCACCCAACTTCCCTTCCTGGCCCCCATGTTAGCTGACATTGTTAACGGTTCTCTCTCCTCAGGTACTGTCCCCCTCTCCCTCAAATCTGCCGTCATCACCCCTTTCCTCAAAAAACAACCCTCGACCCCTCCATCCTTCCAAACTACCGCCCCATTTCCAGCCTCCCTTTCCTCTCCAAAATCCTTGAACATGTTGTCGCCTCTCAAATCCGTGCCCATCTTTCCCGGAACTCCATGTTTGAATCCCTCCAATCAGGTTTCCGTCCTTGCCACAGTGCTAAAACGGCTCTCATCAAAGTCACAAATGACATCCTATGTGACTGTGACAAAGGTAAACTATCCCTCTTCGTCCTTCTTGACTTGTCTGCAGCCTTTGACACGGTTGACCACTCCATCCTTCTCCAACGCCTCTCCACCATCGTCCAGCTGGGTGTGACTGCACTCGCCTGGTTGCATTCTTATCTATCTAATCGTAGCCAGAGAATCACCTGCAATGGCTTCTCTTCCCGCTCCCGCACCGTTACCTCTGCTGTCCCCCAAGGATCTATACTTGGCCCCCTCATCTCATTTCTCATCTACATGCTGCCCCTTGGCGATATCAACAACAACAGCAACAACTTGTATTTATATAGCTCCTTTAATGTAGTAAAACGTCTCAAGGCGCTTCACAGGAGTATTATAAGACAAAACATTTGACACCGAGCCACATAAGGAGAAATTAGGGCAGGTGACCAAAAGCTTGGACAAAGAGGTAGGTTTTAAGGAGCTTCTTAAAGGAGGAAAGAGAGGTAGCGAGGCGGAGAGGTGTAGGGAGGGAATTCCAGAGCTGAGGGCCCAGGCAACAGAAGGCACGGCCACCAATGGTTGAGTGATTATAAACAGGGATGCTCAGGATGGCAGAATTAGAGGAGCGCAGATATCTCGGCGGGTGGGGTTGTAGGGATGAAGGAGATTACAGAGATAGGGAGGGGCGAGGCCATGGAGGGATTTGAAAACAAGGATGAGAATTTTGAAATTGAGGTGCTGCTTAACCAGGAGCCAATGTAGGTCAGTGAGCACAGGGGTGATGGGTGAACGGGACTTGGTGCGAGTTAGGACACGGGCAGCCGAGTTTTGGATGACTTCAAGTTTACGTAGGGTGGAATGTGGGAGGCCGGCCAGGAGTGTGTTGGAATAGTCAAGTCTGGAGGTAACAAAGGCATGGATGAGGGTTTCAGCAGCGGGTGAGCTGACGCAAGGGGCGGAGACGGGCGGTGGAAGTAGGCGGTCTTTGTTACGCTGCGGATATGTGGTCGGAAGCTCATTTCAGGGACAAATATGACACCAAGGTTGCAAACAGTGTGGTTCAGCCTCAGACAGATGTTAGAGAGAGGGATGGAGTCGGTGGCTAGGGAACGGAGTTTGTGGCGGGGACCAAAAACAATGGCTTCGGTCTTCCCAATATTTAATTGGAAAACATTTCTGAACATCATCTGAAAACACAACGTCAGTTTCCACGTGTACGCTGACCACACCCAGCTCTACCTCACGACCACCTCTCTCGACCCCTGCACTGTCTCTAAATTGTCAGATTGCTTGCCCAACATACAGTACTGGATGTGCAAAAATTTCCTCCAACTAAATATTGGGAAGACCAAAGCCATTGTCTTCAGTCCCTGCCACAAACTCCGTTCCCTCGCCCTCTGCCTGGTAACTGTCTGAGGCTGATCCAGACTGTTTGCGACATTCGTGTCATATTTGACCCCGAGATGAGCTTCCGACCACATATCCGCGCCATAATTAAGACCGCCTACTTCCACCTCCGTAACATCGCCCATCTCCGCCCCTGCCTCAGCTCATCCGCTGCTGAAACCCTCATCCATGCCTTTGTTACCTCTAGACTTGACTATTCCAACTATTCCTGGCTGGCCTCCCACATTCTATCCTACGAGGTGATCCAAAACTCGACTGCCTGTGTCCTAACTCACACCTAGTCCCATTCACCCATCACCCCTGTGTTCACTGACCTACATTGGCTCCTGGTTAAACAACACCTTGATTTTAAAATTCTCATCCTTGTTTTCAAATCCCTCCGTGGCCTCGCCCCTCCCTATCTCTGTAATCTCCTTCAGCCCCACAACCCCCCGGGATATCTGCGCTCCTCTAATTCTGGCCTCTTAAGCATCCCTGATTTTAATCGCTCCACCATTGGTGGCCGTGCCTTCAGCTACCTCGGCCCTAAGCTCTGGAATTCCCTCCCTAAACCTCTCCGCCTCGCTACCTCTCTTTCCTCCATTAAGATGCTCCTTACAACCAACCTCTTTGACTATGCTTTTGGTCACCTGTCCTAATGTCTCCTTATGTGACTCGGTGTCAAATCTTGTTTTATAGCCTTCCTGTGAAGCACCTTGGGATGTTTTACTACTTTAAAGGTGCTAGACATGTTGTTGTTGTCAGGGTGATAGACAGGCGTTTCTGCAACTGATGACGTGAGTTACACATGGTGTGTTGCCTCCCTGGTGTCAGGGTGAAGGACATCACTGAACGGGTGCAGAACATTCTGCGGGGGAAGGGGAACAGCCAGAAGTCGTGGTCCATGTGGGAACCAATCACATAGGAAGGAAAAGGGTTGAGGTTCTGCAGTCAGATTTTCAGGAGCTTGGGAGAAGGTTATAGAGCAGGATCTCAAAGATAGCAAACTCGGGATTACTTCCAGTGCCACGCGCCAGTGAGTATAGGAATAGTCGGATAAGACAGGTTAATGCACGGCTGGAGAAATGGTGCAGGAGGGAGGGCTTCAGATTCCTGGGGCATTGGGACCAGTTCTGGGGCAGGAGGGACCTGTTCAAGGTGGACGGGTTGCACCTCAACAGAGCTGGGACCAATGTCCTCATGGGGAGGTTAACCAGTGCTGTGGGGGAGGGTTTAAACTAAGTTGGCAGGGGGATGGGCACCAGGATGAAGCATTAGAGAGGAGAAACCAGGTGCACAGAGAACTGGGAGAGGCAAATAGCCCTAGAGTAAAGAATAGTTCAGAAGTAGGAGGGATCAGACAGGGGGCAAAGGCAGGCAGTCTAATGTGGGTTTGGAATGCATGTGTGTAAATGCTGCTTTTATTTCAGTTTTCCAGCATCCGCAGTACTTTGCTGCTGTATGAGAGGACTCTGGGTAGCGGACACCTTTACTCATTTAAGAAGCAATCAGATGCAGTAATGGGGAGTGTAGGGATGTTGTGGAGGGATGAATTAATAAGGGCAAATGGCCTTTCCCATCACCACGTGTCTGATGATCGGAAGTCCAGGCAGACTCCACACCTCTGTTGGATTAATGTGGAACTGGGAGTTTGTTGGCAAAGGAGGGCGAGGACATCTGTTGGAAGAGCACGGAACTGCAACACATCCGCACAACTGCAAAGCTCGCTGCAATTTCTTGGGGAAAAAAAATCAATATTTTCCTTACTTTATTTACAAAATTGTTATTAAAAATATAATCCATATATCTTCAGGGTATAAACAGGAAAGAGTCAATGTACAATAAACTATTGTGGAGTAAAGATGAGAGGCTTTTAATCAAGAAATGTCCGATTGTTCAGCATTTGGAGCAGGTTTTCACCTCTTGCTGAACGGAAATTGATTTAAACCACTGATTAATCTTAACAATTAAGATGGAGTAAAAAGCTAGTATCAGTAATGGTGACCATGAAGCTATCGGACTGTTGTAAAAACCCCAAAACAAAATGCAAATACACAACTCGTGCGTCACTAGAATCATTAGTCCAGCTCTCCAGATTACCAGTAACATCAACCACTACACTACCAGACCTACTCTCCGCTAAGGAAAACAACCCCAGTTTCTCTAGTCGCTCCACTAAAGTCCCTCATCCCTGGTACCATTCCAGTAAATCTCTCTGCACCTTCTCCGAGGCCTTGACATCCTTCCTGGATTCCTTTATATTCGCTGGAGTTTAGAAGAATGAGAGGGGACCTCATTGAAACTTATAAAATTCTAACAGGACTAGACAGACTAGATGCAGGAAGGATGTTCCCGATGGCGGGGGAGTCCAGAACCAGGGGTCACAGTCTAAAGATAAGGGGTAAGCCATTTAGGACAGAGATGAGGAGGAATTTCTTCACCCAGAGAGTGGTGAACCTGTGGAATTCTCTACCACAGAAGGCAGTAGAGGCCAATTCATTAAATATATTCAAGAAGGAGTTAGATAATTTCTTAAGGCTAAAGGGATCAAGGGATATGGGGAGAAGGCAGGGACAGGGTACTGAATTTGGATGATCAGCCATGATCTCATTAAATGGCGGAGCAGGCTCGAGGGGCCGAATGGCCTACTCCTGCTCCTATCTTCTATGTTTCTCTGTTTCTATGTGGGGGAGGTGTTGTCAGCTGGAGGAGCTCGAGCTCTGGGTTTCAGAGCTTGAGCAGCGGCTGGCGTCACTGCAGTGCATCCGTGAGGCTGGGAGCTTCATGTTTCAGGAGGTGGTCACCCCACAGTTTAAGAGTTTGCAGGCAGAGAGAGATTGGGTGACTGCCAGAAAGACAAGGAGGACCAGGCAGGTAGTGCAGGAGACCCCTGAGTACATCTTGCTCTCTAACCAGTAGTGGTGAGAGCGATGGTTCCTCTGGGGAGTGGGAGGTGGGACCTGTACAAGCCAGAGTCACGTCCACAGCACCACGGGTGGCTCAGTTGTACAGGGGTAAAGGAGGAAGGTCAGAAGAGCAATAGTGATAGGGATTCAACAGTTAGGGGACCAGACAGGCGTTTCCGTGGCCGCAGATGTGACTCCAGGATGGTATGTTACCTCCCTGGTGCCAGGGTCAAGGATGTCACTGAGCTGTTGCAGGACATTCTGTGGTGGGAGGGTGAACAGCCAGAGGTCGTGGTCCATATCGGTACCAATGACATAGATAGAAAGAGGGATGAGGTCCTGCAGGCAGATTTTATGGAGCTAGGAAAGAGATTAAAAAGCAGGACCTCAAAGGTAGTAATCTCTCGGTGCCACGTGCTAGTGAGTATAGAAATAGGAGGATAGAGCAGATGAATGCATGGCTGGAGAGATGGTGCAGGAGGGAGGGCTTTAGATTCCTGAGGCATTGGGACCGTTTCTGGGGAAGGTGGGACCTGTACAAGCTGGACGGGTTCCTCCTCAACAGGGCCGGGACCAATATCCTCATGGGGAGGTTTGCTAGTGCTGTTGGGGAGGGTGTAACTTAGCTTGGCAGGGAGATGAGAACCTGAGCATAGATTCAGAAGGGAGAGAAGCAAAGCTGGAAATGGAAGGCAGTAAATTAGTAAGTGAGTTTGGAAGGCAGAGGAAACAAAGGCTAGAAAATAGACAACAAAGGGCAGTGCTTAAGGGTATATACTTCAATGCAAGGAATCTAGTAAATAAGGCAGATGAGCTGAGGGCACAGATAGACACGTTGGAGTATGATATTGTGAAGGAATATACTATATAGCCTTTTTAGAAAAATGCACTATCTTATGAAAGAATTCTGGACTTGTTGAGATAAGGCAGTGGTTGACCCTGAAGAGTACCTTATAAGGAACTCTACCTTATAAATTCTTTAAAACATGACAAACTGGGTTTGGAAATTTAGAAATCTAACTATGAAATAGCTATGAAAGAATTCTGTCTATTGAAACAGGACAAGTTGTTGACCCTGAATAAATAACCTTATTGAAACAGAAGAATGGGTGGCTCCGAGTGGCTGACCTTTTGGGAACAACACAATGGTCAACCCTGGATATGTGATATAAATTAACCTTTGTAAAGATGGCACATAAGATAAGGAACATCTGCCATCGTAAAGATGACACATAAAATAAGGGACATCTGCCTTTCACGCCTTTTTATATGGTGAACCCAAAACACCTGGAGATGTGGCAGATTCTGGAATATTACAAGCTGATGTGGCAGTAAAGAATTGCAGAGGTCAGCAGAAAGATGAATAGTGATAATTAACTTGCATCAGCAGAAACCTTAAAGGAAATACAACTGAAAAAGGGTATAAATATTGAAGTCTCAGATGAGATAGCAGAGTCGCTTTAATCAGGCAAAGCGAATCTTGACTACAGAGGCGGCTCTTGGATACTTGGATAAGCACTTGAAGTGTTGTAACCTACAAGGCTACGTTCCAAGAGCTGGAAAGTGGGATTAGGCTGGATTGCTTTTTTTTGACTGGCACAGACATGTTGGCCTCCTTCTGTGCTGTAAAGTTCTACGATTCTATGATTTCTAGGATTGCTGAGGCACCGCCCTAGGGGACTGGCGTTGGCTCCGTGGAGCACGAACCTGCTGCCCTCTCTCAGGAAGGCAGCATTTGTCATGCCACACTGCCAGTGCCCTTGCTGTTGCCTGTCAGCCAGCCAGCCCAGACTGCAGCCATCCATGCTGAGGTGGTGCAGTCCGCAGCTGGGCCTTCTAGGCCCAGAGCTGCTCGAGGTCGTTCTCCACGGCCATCTGCAGTCTCCCCCACTGAAAGTCAGCAGCCTTCCACCAGCCATGTGGCAGACACTGGGGGAGCACTGCGCAGGAGCACCAGGACAGGCACTAAGGGATTGCACAAACATGATTAGTTTATGTTTGTATACAGTATGGCATGGTTTAATTGATAAATTTGAATTGGAATGTGTATTTTGTGTTGGCTTTTGTTTTTGCACTGAGGGAAAGAGGATGATAGAGCTTGTCCTGCTCTGAGTGGCCCCTGCTCCTTCTCCCAGTCATGAACAATGCCAAGAGGACAATGCTACTAGTCCACCCATGGCTGACAGCAACGAGTCTGTGCAGAAGCCTCTGGCCGGGATTTTTATCTTCGAGACGGGTTGCGTGGGTGCGGGCCGCATAGTGGGTGAGGAGCCCAAAGATACGAACAGCGCGTTCTCCACTGTGACTTTTAGTTACTAGCCCCTATTGAACCAGTCATGCGCGTTTGCCGGCCCGATTAAATGGTGCGGCTCTGGCGATGTCATCGATGACTCAGTTCCAGCGGGGATATTTAAAGCAGCCTGGGGCTTATCGCATTTGAAGGCTGATGTCGGAGTGTGGAGGGGAACATTGTAGAGGATTGAGACATTGCTGCAAGTTATAAAAGTGAGTTGCCAAAGGCAGAGGCTGGAATTTTCTGTGCCTGGGCGGGTCAGGTGCGGGCGGCCGCTGTGGCAGGTCGCGACCCCGTTCCTCATTCCATTCCGCTCCTGAGATCGACTTTCCGTTAATGGGGCCTATTAAGGCAGCCCTGCTCATTACCCGGCCCTATTAAATGGTGTGGGTCTGATGACATCATCGATGACGCCTTTTCAGCTGGGATATTTAAAGGAGCCATGGCCACATGGCATTTGAAGGTTTATCTAGGATCATGCAGGCACTGTACTGGAGCATTGGAGTGTTGCAAAGACTTGGATACATGACTGCACAGAGGCAGAGGGCTGCACCCAGCTTCTCAGATGACTCCCTCCATTGTAGATGTCATGTATTTGGATTTCCAGAAGGCATTCGATAAGGTGCCGCATAAAAGGTTACTGCACAAGATAAGAGCTCACGGGGTTGGGGGTAATATATTAGATTGGACAGGGGATTGGCTAACTAACAGAAAACAGAGAGTCGGGATAAATGGGTCATTTTCAGGTTGGCAAACTGTAACTAGTGGCGTGCCGCAGGGATCAGTGCTGGGGCCTCAACTATTTACAATCTATATTAATGATTTGGATGAAGGGACCGAGTGAACTGTAGCCAAATTTGCTGATGATACAAAGATAGGTGGGAAAGCAAATTGTGAGAAGGACACAAAGAGCCTGCAAAGGGATATCGAGAGGTTAAGTGAGTGGGCCCAAAGCTGGCAGATGGAGTATAATGTGGGAAAATGTGAGGTTATCCACTTTGGTAGGAACGTGAGGTCTGCAAATGTCCAGAGAATGGAGGAGTCCATCTCCAACATGAGCACCCCCATGTCACAGGCAATGGCGACGATGTGTTCTCCCAAGGAAAGGATGGCCACCTGCATGGAGCAGCTAATGCGCCACTCACAGGAGCACATGCTCGCTATGGACAACAGATGGCAGAGGCTCATAGACCTCCTCAAGGATGTCAGCAATCTCAGGAATGCTTGTTACAATAGGAACCCTCTGGCCAAATTGTATGGAAAGGGTTAATATTGAAACCGCAGTGGCTTTTAACAATTTTACCAAAGTGTAATAGTATTTTATGATTCACTAAAATTGAATTATTGTAGGAAGTATTTGTAAGTTTTGAAAAAAAAAGTTTGTATTGATCATTGCACTTGAAGAAAATAATAAATTACAAAAAAAATAGACCTCCTCTCTAGGAGGGATGTCAACTTAGATTTGGGTCCTCGTGGCCCCACTGCTGTGCAGCAAGGTGCTCTCCAGCTCCTTCCTAGCAGGGAAGTGCGGGTGGCCCATGAGAGGGATAATGGTGAGAGGGGACATGGAAGTGGGGGCTCTTCTCAAAGCACTCTCACTTCTCCCCCGTTGCCTCCCCCTCAGTCAGAGCCCCAGATGCTTCCTCGGATCCCAATGGCCGAGTCTGCTCCTGCACACTCCCAGGAGGAGCAGTCTTCGGCGGGGCCCTCACAGGCCCCAAAACCCAGAGCACACCCGCCATAAGTGTCTACGCAGTCGCAGCAGGGAAGTGAGCAGCCTGAACTGTAATACAAAAAGAAAATACTGCCGATGCTGGAAATCTGAAATAAAAACAGAAAATGCTGGAGAAACTCAGCAGGTCAGGCAGCATCTGTGAAGAGAGAAACAGAGTTAACGTTTCAGGTCGATGACCTTTCGTCAGAACTGGAAAAAAGCAGGAAATGGAACAGATTTTTAAGCAAGTGTAGGAGCTGGGAAAGGGGGGAGGGGGGAGGGGATGAACGAACAAAAGGGAAGGTCTGTGATAGGATGGAAGGCGGAAGTTATTAAGAGACATTAAGAGATATTCAAGGCAAAAGGAGATGGTAATGGGACAGGTTAAGAAACAAAGGATGGCTCTAGATGGAGTGCAAATTGCGCTGGCAGAATGAAAGACAGCTGCCATGTGGGGGAGAAGAAAAAAAGACACAGACAAAAAGTGTGGATAAAAAATGTATATACTGTATCGGGGCCGAGGTTATGATCTAAAATTGTTGAACTTTATGTTGAGTCCGGAAGGCTGTAAAGTGCCTAATCGAAAGATTACATCTGATGAACTCTACCTCTGCTGAAGCCACAGGGGGTGCACCTTGTAGAAACACGCGTAAAAGAAAAATGCCACAATCCTAAATGCACAAGGGTAAGCACATGGCTGTATAAAGTGTTATTGTTAAGGTTCTGTTACTGTTATCACACATATAAATGTATTCTCACCACTTTCCAGTTATGCCCATATTTGTCTGCTGTCTTGGAAGCGGCTTTGTGAGTTGGAGTGAATGGTGCGACATAACGTAACCTCCAGCAATGGGGGTCAGTGTGAAAGGAATGGCCTGGTCATTGTAGGGATTCTTTATGGTGGCCGGTGGGGGGGGTGGGGGGGATCTTGGCACAGCATGTGGCAGCCATATGGGTGCATTGCAGGAAGTTAAGTAATTCTGGCCATTACGAGGATATCCCTGGCTCCCGGCCAGCAATGTGCTCCACTGCTGGTGCCATCTGGATTTCAGGTTCCTCCTGCTCCTCCTCCTCCTCCTCCTCGTCTTTCAGCTGTTGCTCCTCCTCCTCCTCCTCTGAAGAGGCTCTGGGATGTGTACCTTGCTTCTCATGCAGCTCTAATCCTCGCTGCTGCACTATGTTGTGTAGCGCACAGCATACGACGGTGATTCTGGAGACCCTGGCTGGTGCGCACTGAAGGGCTGCTCCAGGTCTGTCAAGGCATCTGAAGCTCATCTTCAGTCTGCCTATTGTTTGCTCTATGACACATCTGGTGGACATGTGGCTTTCATTATAATGCTCCTCAGCCTCATTGCTTGGCCTCCTCAAGGGTGTCATGAGCTACGTCCTTAGTGAATAGCCCTTGTCTCCAAGCAGCCAGCCGGTAAGTGTGTTTGGAGGTGCGAAGAGCTGAGGGAGGGTGGACTGGCGCAGCACGAAAGAGTCATGGCAACTGCCAGGAAATATGGCGCACACATGCATGATGATCTTCCTATGGTTGCAGACCAGCTGCACATTGAGAGAGTGGAAGCCCTTGCGGTTCACAAAGACTCCTGGGTGATGATGGGGTGTCCTGATGACCACATGTGTGCAGTCGATGAGGCCCTGCAACCGTGGGAAGCCAGCCAGAGCGGCAAAGGCCTGCGCCCGCTCAGTAACACCAGCTTCATCAGGGGCAAATTTCACATAATTGGCTACCTTTTTAAACATGGCATCAGTGACCTGTCTGATGCATCTGTGGGCGGCCGACTGCGAGGTGCCACAAATGTCTGCTGCAGGTCCCTGGAAGGAGCCTGAGGCGAAGAAGTTGAGGGCAATGGTGACTTTGACAGCCACTGGTAAGGAGTATCCACCTGCTCCTCTGGGCTCAGGTCTTCCCCCAGCAAGCTGCAAGTGTCTGCGACGGGGTGCACGATAGCCTGAGCCTCCTTTGGCACTGCTGCTCAGTCATGTTGAGGAAGCTCATCCTCTGCCTGTATCCCCTGCATTGGGGGTATCTCCACCGGTGTGGTGCAGCCCTGTGCTGATGCCCTCTGTCCTGTAGAGCTTCAGGTGGTTACGGAGAAGGTTGGTGGTGTTGGTGCTGCTGCTGCTGGTGGTGGGGCTCATCGTGGTCCGATTCTGAGGACCAAGGTGAGACAGTATAAATGGCACCCATGCTGATATAACACATGGCAGGTCAATTAGAGATCAGCAATCTGTCAATGTTGTGATAGTTAGTAGCAATGTGGTGAGAGTGGCTTCCGAGGTTGCAGAAAAGACTTGCAAACTCTAGACACCTAAATCTGTGCTCCAAATGGAGTCAGCAAGAGCCTTTCCCTTAGGCAGGTAATGAGGTGTAATGTGGGAGTATTTATGTGGATTTCCATGCTCTCCATTAATGATCTAGCACAATGGCCAATGAGTTTCCGCCTCACGTTCCCAGGTTGTGTGATTGACCGTGGTCATCCAGTAAAAATCAAAGTCTCTGGTTTAAAAACCCGGTTAAGGCTCTCACAACAAGCACTTAATGGCTTCAATTAGGTCGCCCGCCTCTGCCGTTCGGGTCCGTGGCGCGCTAGGAAACGCGCAAGAGTTAATGCGCGAGGTGGCGGGATGACGGTGGGTTCCTGATGCGCTCGCAATGTCGACCCGCCCCCCCAGTCTGCACCTGCCACACCACTCCCTGTGCACTACTGAAACTTGAAACAAACATAGAAATAGATTCTGTCTTTGACCCTTCGACTACGTCATCCCTCTCCGGTCCTATAAAAGTTTCTTTGATCAATACAGCCATCCCCTCCCTTTTCTTTCCTCCCCTATCTTTCCTGAATGCCTGTAGCCAGGAATATTAAGTTCCCAATCCTCCCCTTCTTTGAGCCAAGTCTCATGTGATGACTTGTGCCTGCAGCTCACCAACCTTATTTATCAAGTTCTGTGTATTTACGCACACGGACTTCAAACCCATCTTAGTCTTCCTTGCATTTGCCCCCTGTCTGACCCCTCCTACTTCGGAACTATTCTTTACTTTAGGGCTTTTTGCCCCTCCCAGTTCTCTATGCACCTGGTTTCTCCTCTCTAATGTTTCATTCTGGTTCCCCTCTCCCTGCCAAATTAGCACTAGTTAACCTCCCCGTGAGGACATTGGTCCCAGCTTTGTTGAGGTGGAACCCGTCCACCTTGAACAGGTCCCTCCTGCCCCAGAACTGGTCCCAATGCCCCAGGAATCTGAAGCCCTCCCTCCTGCACCATTTCTCCAGCCACACGTTAACTTGTCTTATCCTACCATTCCTGTACACACCGGCGCGTGGTGCTGGGAGTAATCCAGAGATTACTACCTTTGAGGTCCTGCTCTTTCATTTCCTCCCTGTCATTGGTTCCCACGTGGACCATGACTTCTGGCTGTTCCCCTTTCCCCTTCAAAATGTTCTGCACCCTCTCAGTGATGTCCTTTACTCTGGTACCAGGGAGGAACCACACCATGCGGGACTCATCTCAGCAGTTACAGAAACTCCTGTCTATCCCCCCGACTATCAAATCCCCTATGGCTATGACCACTGCATTTCTACACTTTGCTGTGCCCACCCCCCCCCGTGCAGTGATTTGCCCCACGGTGCCGTTGATGTGCTCTAGACTGCACTCCCCCGAGGTGTCGTCACCCTCACTGGTATTCAGCACTTGGACATATATCGCAGTTCCTTCATCGTCGCTGGGTGAAAATCCTGGAACTCTCTCCCTAACAGCACTGTGGAAACACCTTCAGAAGGTGGACTACAGCGCCTCAAGAAGACCCATCACCAGCTTCTCAAGGGTAAGTAGGGACAGGCAATAAATGCTGGCATTGCTTGCACCGCCAACAGCCCGAGAATGAATAAAGAACAGATCACATTTTAGAAACATAGAAGATAGGAGCAGGAGTAGGCCATTCGGCCCTTCGAGCCTGCTCCGCCATTCAATGAGATCATGGCTGATCATCCAATTTCAGTACCCTGTCCCTGCCTTCTCCCCATATCCCTTGATCCCTTTAGCCTCAAGAAACATATCCAACTCTTTCTTGAATATACTTAATGAACTGGCCTCCACCGCCCTCTGTGGCAGAGAATTTCACAGGTTCACCATTCTCTGGGTGAAGAAATTCCTCCTAATTTCTGTCCTAAATGGCTTACCCCTTATCCTTTGACTATGACCCCTGGTTCTGGACTCCCCGGCCATCAGAAACATCCTTTCTGCATCTAGTCTGTCCAGACCTGACAGAATTTTATAGGTTTCGATGAGATCCCCTCTCAATCTTCTAAACTCCAGTGAGTATAAGCCCAATCGACACAATCTCTCCTCGTACGTCATTCCTGCCATCCCAGGTATCAGCCTGGTGAATCTTCGCTGCACTCCCTCCATGGCAAGAACATCCTTCCTCAGGTAAGGTGACCAAAACTGCACACAATACTCAAGGTGTGGTCTCACCAAGGCCCTGTACAACTGCAGCAAGGCATCCTTGTTCTTGTACTCGAACCCTCTTGCTACGAAGGCCAACATACCATTTGCCTTCTTAACCGCCTGCTGCACCTGCATGCTTACCTTCAGAGACTGGTGCACAATAACACCCAGGTCTCTTTGCACTTCCCCTTCTCCCAATCTATTGCCATTCAAATAATAATCTGCCTTCCTGTTTTTGCCACCAAAGTGGATAACCTCACATTTATCCACATTATAGTGCATTTGCCATGTTTCTGCCCAATCACCCAACCTGTCCAAATCGTACTGGAGTTTCACGACATCCTCCTCACAGCTTACCCTCCCACCCAGCTTTGTGTCGTCTGCAAATTTGGAGATGTTACATCCAATTCCCTCGTCCAGATCATTAATATATATTGTGAACAGCTGGGGTCCTAGGACCGATCCTTGCGGTACCACACTAGTCACTGCCTGCCACTCGGAAAACGACTCGTTTATTCCAACTCTTTGCTTTCTGTCCGCCAACCAGTTCTCTATCCAAGTCAATACCTTGCCCCCAATCCCTTGTGCCTTAATTTTGCACGCTAATCTCTTATGTGGGACCTTATCGAAAGCCTTCTGAAAGTCCAAATACACCACATCCACTGGTTCTCCCTTATCTATTTTACCAGTTACATCCTCAAAAAATTCCAGTAGATTAGTCAAGCATGATTTACCTTTTGTAAATCCATGTTGACTTTGTCCAATCCTGTCACTGCTTTCCAAGTGCTCTGCTATTACATCTTTTATAATAGACTCTAGCATTTTCCCCACTACCGATGTCAGGCTTACCGGCCTATAATTCCCCGCTTTTTCTCTACCACCTTTTTTGAATAGTGGGGTAACATTAGCTACCCTCCAATCCATGGGTACTGTTCCAGAGTCTATCGAGTTCTGGAAGATGACCAGCAATGCATCTACTATCTCTAGAGCCACTTCCTTAAGTACCCTGGGATGTAGACCATCAGGCCCTGGGGATTTATCGGCCTTGAGTCCCATCAATTTTCCTAACACCATTTCCCTACAGATACTGATTTCTTTCAGTTCCTCCCTCTCATTAGACCCTATGTTCCCCGACATCTCTGGGAGGTTATTTGTGTCCTCCTTTGTGAAGACAGAACCAAAGTATGTATTTAGTTGGTCTGTCATTTCTTTGTTCCCCACTATAAATTCCCCTGATTCTGACTGCAAGGGACCTACGCTTGACTTCACCAATCTTTTTCTCTTCACATATCTATAAAAGCTTTTACAGTCAGTCTTTATGTTCCCTACTAGCTTACTCTCATATTCTAATTTCCCTTTCTTAATTAATCCCTTTGTCCTCCTTTGTTGACTCCTAAACTGCTCCCAATCCTCAGGATTATTGCTTTTTCTAGCCAATTTATATATCCTCTCCTTGGATCTTATGCTATCCCTAATTTCCCTTGTTAGCCACGGTTGAGTCACCTTTTTTGTTTTATTTTTATACTCATTTGAAGCTAAATGAGTGAGTCTGGCTCCAGAGGAGTGAAAGTTGACAGGTCTGAGCAAGGGGGAACCGAGCAGGAGGAAGGAGGAAGGAGGAAGGAAAAGTTCAGTCAGTCCCACTCTGGGAGTTGCTGCTGTCAACACTCCTCTACAGGGCTTGCCAACTGTGGGAGGCGGCACAGAATCAACAGACCCGCCCCCACACCGTTTTACCAATCACATGGCTCGGATACGGTTGAGTGGCATTAACAACAACCAATAAACTAAACGGAAAGGCGGGGTACCAATCTGATTGCCATTCTGCTGAGCCAATCAGCGGTTTGCTGTAAAGAAACTGCCTCCCTCTCCCCCCCCACCACCCCCCCCCCCCGCGATGTGGGGACGAAGAGAAACCCGCTTTCCAATTGGCGAATGGCTGGAGATATGTAAATAAGGAAACACATTAAACGTGTAGCCAAAAAAATAAGCGCGAGATACTGCCTTATTCATTTTGTGCTCCGATTAAAGCCTTCGTAACAGACAACATTTGATGGGGGGAGGCCAAACGTTGTTTTTTCCTGCTCCGTCTCCCTTCCCCTGCGGGGGAAACACCAACTGATATGAGAGTCAGTGACAACGTGCTGATGTCACCGCGCTGCAGTGTGACAGGCAAATCCCGCCTCCCAGCAACGCAGGAACTTTCAATCTGCCCAGTCACCAGTGCGCAGCATCGCTGGCGTCACAACGGAAAGTTTAGGGGTGAAAGTTGAGTTTAGGAGGTGGGGTCAGGGGTTAACTGGAGTGGTCAACAGTGGTCATCTGCAATGTGAACAGCCTACAATGTTAAGATCCAATTATGGTCCTTTCATCACAACACAGACTACCACTTAATTCACAGCCCATGCGACCTCTAGTCCTGGTTAACAAATGAGTTTATCTGAAAATAGATGGTTTCTTCTCACTGGACAATCACCAGTCTACTTTCTAACTGAGCAAATAATGTCCTTTTCATCTCACAGGTTTCAGAATGCTTTTCCATGAGCTTTGGGCTGTTGGGGAACATCAACAGGGCTTTCAAAAATTATCTCCAAACCGTCCTTCCTACTTAAACATGGATCAAGGGGTTGTTGTTCTGACCTTTGTCCAACCAGTCAGAGGTCAGGGCTCGAAGGCCCATTGATCTCTGACCTGTTGGGTTGATTGTATTAAGTAAACATGAAACATGAACCAACTCTTTGTTTGTTTGGGCTCAAAACTCTGGGAAAGTTGGTCTCTAAGTTATACCTTGCTCAGCTTGTTAAGAACAAAAGAACATAATAATTAGGAGCAGGAGTTGGCCATTCAGCCCCTCGAGCCTGCTCCGCCATTCAATAAGATCATGGCTGATCTTCGATCGCAACACCACTTCCCCACCCGACTAAAAACAAGGGCATATAAGGTAGCCAAATCTAGTGGGAGGATGGAAGATTGGGAAAAGACAGCAAAAAATAACTAAAAGATTGATTAAGAAAGGGAAGGTAGATTATGAAATAAATTAGCAAAAAATATAAAAACAGACAGTAAAAGTTTCTATAGTTATATAAAAAGAAAAAGGGTGGCTAAAGTAAATGTTGGTCCCTTAGAGGATGAGACTGGGAAATTAATGGTGGGAAACATGGAGATGGCAAAAACACTGAACAATTATTTTGTATCAGTCTTTACAGTAGAGGACACTAAGAATATCCCAACACTGGACAAACAGGGGGCTCTAGGCGGGGAGGAACTAAATACAATTAAAATCACTAAGGAAGTGGTACTTGGTAAAATAATGGGACTCAAGGCGGATAAATCCCCTGGACCTGATGGCTTGCATCCTAGGGTCTTGAGGGAAGTAGTGGTAGGGATTGTGGATGCACTGGTAATAATTTTCCAAAACTCACTGGACTCAGCAAAGGTCCCGGCAGATTGGAAAACTGCTAATGTAACACCCTTAATTAAAAAGGGTAGTAGTCAGAAGGCTGGAAACTATAGACCTGTTAGCCTAACATCTGTGGTTGGTAAAATGTTAGAGTCCATTATTAAGGAGACAGTAACGGGACATTTGGATAAACATAATTTAATAGGACAAACTCAGCATGGTTTCATGAAGGGGAAGTCATGTTTGACAAGTTTGCTGGAGTTTTTTGAGGAAGTAACATACAGGGTGGATAAAGGGGAACCAGTGGATGTAGTGTATTTAGACTTCCAAAAGGCATTTGACAAGGTGCCACACAAAAGATTCTTGCTCAAGATAAAAAATCACGGGATTGGGGGTAATATTCTGGCATGGGTGGAGGATTGGCTCTCTAACAGAAAGCAGAGAGTTGGGATAAATGGTTCGTTCTCAGATTGGCAACCAGTAACTAGTGGTGTTCCGCAGGGGTCAGTGCTGGGTCCCCAACTCTTTACAATCTATATTAACGATTTGGAGGAGGGGACCGAGTGTAACATATCAAAGTTTGCAGATGATACAAAGATGGGACGGAAAGTAGTGAGTAAGGAGGACATAAAAAACCTGCAAAGGGACATAGACAGGCTAAGTAAGTGGGCAGAGATTTGGCAGATGGAATACAATACTGGAAAGTGTGAGGTTATGCACTTTGGCAGGAAAAATCATAGAGTAAGTTATTATCTTAATGGCAAGAAACTGGAAAGTACTGTAGTACAAAGGGATCTGGGGGTCCTGGTGCACGAAACTCAAAAAGTTAGTATGCAGGTGCAGCAAGTGATCAAGAAGGCCAATGGAATGTTGGCTTTTAGTGCTAGGGGGATGGAATATAAAAACAGGGAGGTATTGCTGCAGTTGTACAAGGTATTGGTGAGACTGCACCTGGAATACTGCATACAGTTTTGGTGTCCATACTTAAGAAAAGACATACTTGCTCTCGAGTCAGTACAAAGAAGGTTCACTCGGTTAATCCCGGGGATGAGGGGGTGGTCATATGAGGAGAGGTTGAGTAGATTGGGACTCTACTCATTGGAGTTCAGAAGAATGAGAGGCGATCTTATTGAAACATATAAGATTGTGAAGGGGCTTGATTGGGTGGATGCGGTGAGGATGTTCCTAATGATGGGTGAAACTAGAACTAGGGGGCATAATCTTAAAATGAGGGGCTGCTCTTTCAAAACTGAGATGAGGAGAAACTTCTTCACTCAGAGGGTGGTAGGTTTGTGGAATTTGCTGCCCCAGAAAGCTGTGGAAGCTACATCATTAAATAAATTTAAAACAGAAATAGATAGTTTCCTAGAAGTAAAGGGAATTAAGGGTTACGGGGAGCGGGCAGGAAATTGGACATGAGTCTAGGTTCGGAATGGTCATGGCCCTGTGGGTAGTGGAGCGGGCCCAGGGGCCGTGTAGCCTTGTTCTGCTCCTACTGTGTTCTAATTCTGTGTTAGATTTCAGGAGATGGTTTTATTCCTGTTCCTGGCTGGGGTGGAAATCGCCTTTACAGAAGGTAAGTACTGTAGAAAATATAGGGACAGAGTGATCTCCTGGAAGAATTTCGATCGCCTAGATGGGTCGGAGAGGAATTTCCCAGATTTTTTTCTCCCAAATTGGCCATTGGGTCTTTATCTGGTTTTTCGCCTCTCCCGGGAGATCACATGGGTTCGGGTGGATGCACAGTGATAGAAGATTTGAGGTTAGGATCAGATCAGCCATGATCTTATTGAATGGTGGAGCAAGCTCGAGGGGCCGATTGGCCTACTCCTGCTCCTATTTCTTATGTTCTTATGTTCTTATGTTCTCCATTCCCTTGATTCCCTTAGAATCCAAAAATATTGGCTCAAAACTCTGGGAAAGTCGGTCTCTCAGTTATGCCTTGCTTAGCTTGTTGACTCCATCAATCACTGTTCTTAGATTTTGGGGTTTTTAAACGGGATATTTTCTGTGGGTTTAGCAGCACCGACCGCCCCGTAAGCAAACACTCGCGCTCTACTACCCAGAGTGGGCACTTACCTGCCCAATGCCCCATGTTCAGGTAAATGCAGCTGCCACGTGGATTCTTCAACTTTGAAGGCAGTTTATTAGACTGTGGCTCAGGCTATAAACAACTAGCCAGATTTATTCAACAGTAAACAGGTAAATGAACAGAATTAAAACAAACAGTAGATTTACAGTAATTACAGACTTTATGATTCATAGAATCATAGAATAATACAGCACAGAAAGGTGGCCATTCGCCCATCGTGCCTGTGCCAGCTCTCTGAAAGAGCGACCAATTAGTCCCACTCCCCCCTGCTCTTTCCCCATAACCTTGCAAATTTCTCCCCTTCAAGCATTTGTCCAATTCTCTTTTGAAAGTTACTATCGAATCTTCTTCCACCGCCCTTTCAGGCAGATCATAACAACTTGCTGCGTAAAAAAACATAGGAACATAGGAACAGGAGGAGGCCATTGAGCCCCTCGAGCCTGTTCAATGAGATCACGACACGGTCAATACAGCGGAGTACAGGTCAGAGGAGGTGGAGCACAGACCGCACCATGAGTACCGTGACCAGCTCTGGATGCTGCCAAACATGGAGGACATCCAAGCTCCCCCTGGGCCCACTAAAACAATTCGACACTTTACCTTTGGCCAGGCCCCTCCTCCTCCATCGCCCGTGGGGCGGGTCAGAGGGAGCACCGCACAGGCGCCCTCTAATTCCATCCTAAAATGGCAATCGGGGTCCTATTTACATTAGAGATGTAACAGGTTTTAAGGAAGTATAGAGGCAGGGAAATAACAACAGAAAATGCTGGAAAAACTCGGCAGGCCAGGCAACATCCGTGGAGAGAGAAACAGAGTTAACGTTTCAGGTCGAAACCCTTCTTCAGAACTGAGAAAAAAGCTGGAAATGAAACAGATTAAAAAGCAAGTTAGGGGGCTGGGAAATGGGGGAGGGGATGAAAGAACAAAAGGGAAGGTCGGGGAGAGGTGAGGAGACATTAAGAGATATTCAAGACGAGACGAGATGGTAATAGGACAGGTAAAGAGACAAAGGATGGCTCTAGATGAAGTGTGAAATGCGCTGGCAGAGTGAGAAACAGCTGCCATGTGGGAGAGAGAGGAAAAAAAGGAAAAGGCACAAACCAAAAGTGTGGATAAAAATATATAAAAATATAATGGGGGCCGAGGTTATGATCTGAAATTGTGGAACTCGATATTGAGTCCGGAAGGCTGTAAAGTGCCTAATCGGAAGCTGAGGTGCTGTTCCTCGAGCTTACGCTGAGCTTCCGTGGAACAATGCAAGAGCCCGAGTACGGTGAGGTCTGAGTGGGAATGGGGTGGTGAATTGAAATGACAGGCGACCGGAAGCTCGGGGTCATCCTTACGGACTGAACGGAGGTGTTCCGCAAAGCATTCACCCAATCTGTGTTTGGTCTCCCCAGTGTAGAGGAGACCACATCGTGAGCAGCGAATACAGTATACTAGATTGCAAGAAGTACAAGTAAATCGCTGTTTCACCTGGAAGGGGTGTTTGGGGCCCTGGACAGTGGGAAGGGGGGAGGTATAAGGGCAGGTGTTGCATCTCCTGCGCTTACACGGGAAGGTGCCGGGCGAAGGGAAAGGGATGCTGGGGGTGATAGAGAAGTGGACTAGGGTGTCTCGGAGGGAGCGGTCCCTACGGAATGCTGAAAGGGGAGGGGAGTGGAAGGTGCGTTTGGTGGTGGGATCACGTTGGAGGTGGCGGAAATGGCGGAGGATGATCCATTGAATGTGGTGGCTGGTGGGGTGAAAGGTGAGGAGAAAGGGAACCCTATCGTGGTTCTGGGAGGGAGGGGCAGGGGCGAGGGCAGAAGTGCAGGAGTTAGAACGGACACGGTCGAGGGGAATCCATGGTTGAGGAAAAAGGAAGACATGTCGGAAGCACTGGTGTGGAAGGTGGCATCGTCGGAGCAGATGCGGCGGAGACGGAGAAACTGGGAGAATGGAATAGAGTCCTTACAGGAGGCGGGGTGGGAGGAAGTGTAGTCCAGGTAGCTGTGGGAGTCAGTGGGCTTGTAGTGAATGTTGGTCAATAACCTATCCCCAGAGATGGAGACGGAGAGGTCGAGGAAGGGAAGGGAAGGGAAGAGTCGGAGATGGACCATGTGAAGGTGAGGGAAGGGTGGAACTTGGAAGCAAAGTGAATGAACTTATCTAGTTCAGGGCGAGAGCAGGAAACGGCATCGATACAGTCATCAATGTACCGGAAAAAGAGGTGAGGGAGGGGACCCGAGTAGGACTGGAACAAAGAGTGTTCCACATATCCCACGAAAAGGCAGGCATAGCTAGGGCCCATGTGGGTACCCATAGCAACACCTTTAATTTGGAGGAAATGAGTGGAGTCAAAGGAGAAGTTGTTCAATGTGAGAACAAGTTCAGCCAGGCGGAGGAGGGTGGTGGTGGATGGGGACTGGTTGGGCCTCTGTTCAAGGAAGAAGCGGAGCGCCCTCAGGCCATCCTGGTGGGGGATGGAGGTGTAGAGGGATTGTACGTCCATGGTGAAAAGGAGGCGGTTGGGGCCAGGAAACTGGAAACTGTTAGAGTGGCGGAGGGTGTCGGAAGAGTCGCGGATGTAGGTGGGAAGAGACTGGACAAGGGGAGAAAAGATAGAGTTGAGATAGGAAGAGATAAGTTCCGTGAGGCAAGATCAGGCTGAAACGATGGGTCTAGCAGGGCAGTCCTGTTTGTGGATCTTGGGAAGGAGGTAGAAGCGGGCTGTGCGGGGTTGGGGGACTATGGGGTTGGTGGCCGCAGGGGGAAGATCTCCAGAGGGGAGGCAGGGAAAGCCTGGTGGGGAGGTGTTGCATCTGCCCTTTTACCTCCTCCCTTCCCACCATCCAGGGCTCCAAACACTCCTTCCAGCTGAAACAGCGATTTACTTGGACTTCTTGCAATTTAATATACTGTATTCGCTGCTCACGATGTGGCCTCCTCTACACTGGGGAGACCAAACGCAGATTGGGTGACCGCTTTGCAGAACACCTCCGTTCAGTCCGCAAGCGTGACTCGAGCTTCTGGTCGTCTGTCACATTCATTCTCCGCTCCACTCCCCCTCTGACCTCTCCGTCCTTGGCCTCTTGCACTTTTCCAATGAAGCTCAATGGAAGTTCGAGGATCAGCACCTCATCTTTCGATTAGGCACTTTACAGCCCTCTGGACTCAACATTGAGTTCAATCATTTCAGACCATAACCACTGCTCCCATTTTTTCGGATGGCAGCTGTTGATGATTCTGCCATTCCCATTTACACCTCCTCTAGACCCAGCTTTCGCTTCTTTACTTGTTCCATTACCATCTCCTTTTGTCTTTTAATCTCTCCTGCCTTCCACCCTATCACAGACCTTCCCTTTTGTTCTTTCCTCCCCTCCCCCCTCTCCCTGCTTCTGTACTTGCTTAAAAACATAGAAACATCGAAGATAGGAGCAGGAGTAGGCCATTCGGCCCCTCGAGCCTGCTCCGCCATTCAGTGAGATCATGGCTGATCATCCAAATTCAGTACCCTGTCCCTGCCTTCTCCCCATATCACTTGATCCCTTTAGCCTTAAGAAATATATCTAACTCCTTCTTGAATATATTTAATGAATTGGCCTCAACTGCCTTTTGTGGTAGAGAATTCCACAGGTTCGCCACTCTCTGGGTGGAGAAATTCCTCCTCATCTCTGTTCTAAATGGTTTACCCCTTATCCTTAGACTGTGACCCCTGGTTCTGGACACCCCCGCCATCGGGAACATCCTTCCTGCATCGAGCCTGTCTAGTCCTGTTAGAATTTTATACGCCTCATTGCCAGAACTCACAAACAAGCACCAAGACGTAGCTTGGCTGGTGGTGAGAAGGGCCCTCCCCGTCAGATCCTTCATGCACTCCTGGCATCTCTGCTCCACCGCACGCTGTCCACGAGGAGGCTGCGCTTGGGACGAGTAGTTGCTGAGGTGCGGTAGGCCGCACTCCTGTAGGAACAACAGGTCAGCCTTGACCTTGGCGAGGTACCCCAAGGTGGAAACACACCGTGTGGTGGTTTTTATGCTACGCACGTTAATTGATGCGATCTTTACACCCATGGCTTCATGGTCACCGTTACTGATACCGGCTTTTTATTCCATCTTAATCGTTAAGATTTGCATTTTAATCAGTCAGTGGTTTAAATCAATCTGAACTTTTCCAATTCAGCAAGAGGTGAAAACCTGCTCCAAATGCTGTTCTCCCCAACATCCACTGTGTACATTAATGGCCCCTGCCTTGTACATATCGTTCCGGGTTGCCACTTCTCTGTTCGATAGTCACGGGCCAAGACTGGTTGCCCTACATTGAAGCTCCTTGTCGGCTTCTCATTGATGTGCTGGAATTGTTTGTCCTCAACATTTCTTCGCACATTTGGTCTGAGCAAGTCCAGACGAGATCTCAACCTTCGGTTAAAGAACATCATGGCCGGGGTCTGGTTAGTAACTGCATGTGTCGCGTTTCGGTAGGCTAATAAGAAATTGTCCATCTTATGCTGTAGTGGAATTTCCTCGTCGTACATGGCCTTTATCGCCTTCTTAAAGGTTTGTACGAACCTCTCAGCCAATCCATTGGTGGCTGGATGATACGGGGCGGATGTGTAATGCCTTACCCCATTCCTTTTCATTAATTTTTGGAACTCGTCGGACACAAACTGTGGTCCATTATCAGAGCAGATCTGCTCTGGCAAACCGTTTCTGGCAAATATGGTCCGTAGGACTGCAATCGTTTTCTCTGTAGTGGTTGAAGACATCTTTATCACCTCAGGCCACTTTGAATGAGCATCAACTGCCATTAAGAACATTGAGTCCATGAATGGACCAGCGAAATCAATGTGCACCCGTTGCCATGGAGAGGAGGGCCACTCCCATGGGTGTAGAGGGGCATGTGGTGGTGCATTTTGGACCTTCTGGCATCCTAAGCAGCTCTTAGTTAGGTCTTCGATTTGTTGATCGATTCCCTGATCGATTCCCGGCCACCACACATAAGCCCTAGCAAGGCTTTTCATTTTCACTCCCCCCAGATGACCTTCATGTAGCTCATTTAGCACTCTCTCCCTTAACTTGGGTGGAATCACCACTCTGGATCCACACATCACTGTCCCCTGGCATACTGACAGCTGTTCTCTTCTGGATGAGAATGCTGGCAACAGTGAGTCGCCATGTGTTGGCCATCCCCTCACCGTCAATTCATATACCCGTGACAGTGTCGGATCATTGCGGGTCTCCTTCTCTATATCCGCGTTTGTTACTAGCAATCGTTCAATTATCGACGAATAAAATATCTCGATAGGGTCCACTGCTGGTGCTTCCTCCACAGTAGGCAGTGGCAGGCGCGATAGCCCATCAGCGTTCCCATGCTGTTTCGTGCCTTTATATTCTATTTCATATTGATTCGCCCCTAGAAACAGGGACCATCTTTGTAACCGCTGTGCAGTCATTACTGGCACGCCCTTCTTAGGATTAAAGATGGAGACAAGTGGTTGGTGGTCAGTCAGCAAGGTGAACTTCTGCCCATGCAGATAGTGGTTGAATTTTTTTACTCCCCATACTAGGCTGAGGGCCTCCCTGTCAATCTGGGCGTAGTTGCGCTTGGCTGAGGTTAGTGACCGAGATGCAAAGGCTACTGGCCTCTCCAACCTGTCTGGGAATTTGTGCGACAGCACCGCTCCAATGCCATAGGGTGATGCATCACATGCCAAACGAATTGGTAGTGCTGGGTTGAAATGGGCCAACACCTCTTTTGATGTGATCAATTCTTTACACTTCTGGAAAGCTCGTCTACGTTCGTCATCCCACTTCCATGGTACCCCTGTTTGCAGTAGGGTGTTCAGCGGGTGTAATACCATAGACAAATTTGGTAAGAACTCGTGGTAATAGTTTACCAGCCCAAGGAACGATCTCAGTTGTGACACATTTTCCGGTGCTGGAGCCTTGACTACTGCCTCAATCTTGTCAGGGGACTTATGTAACCCCTCTTCATCGATGACGTGGCCGCAATACGAGATCTGTTTCTGGAAAAACTCGCACTTGTGGCGATTAGCTCGTAGCCCATACTCCTTTAATCTGGCGAGCACCTTCTCCAAGTTAGCGAGGTGATCACCGTCATTTTCGCCCGTGACCAAGATGTCGTCCAAATAACACTGGGTCCCTGGAATCCCTTGCAGGACCTGATCCATCGCCCTTTGCCAGATAGTCGGAGCCGAGGCTACTCCAAACACCAGCCGGTTGTATTGATAGAGAACTTTATGAGTGTTGATCATAAGGTAATGTTTCGAAGCTTCTTCTACCTCCATTTGCAAGTACGCCTGGGCCAGATCAATTTTGGTGAAGCGTTTACCACCAGATAGCGAGGCGAAAATATCCTCAATTCGTGGAAGCGGATATTGCACCGTGTGAAGGACTGGGTTCACTGTCACCTTAAAATCCCCACAGATGCGGACCTTCTTTGGTTCCCCAGGCGGATTACTCAACGACCTCTTCATTATCTTCACTATCGCCCCCAATAAGCTGGCCACCAAACTCCAAACTCTTGGCCTGAACACTTCCCTCTGCAACTGGACCCTGGACTTCCTAACAAACAGACCCCAGTCTGTCAAATTAGGCAACCACACCTCCCCCCGCCGACCCTGAACACGGGGGCCCCACAAGGATGGGTGCTGAGCCCCCTCCTCTACTCCCTCTTCACCCACGACTGTGTGGCTGTTAATGGTTCCAACACCATCATCAAGTTTGCGGATGACACCACGGTAGTAGGCCAGATCACCAACAATGATGAGTCAGCCTACAGGGAGGAGGTCCAGCATCTCGTGAAGTGGTGCGCCGACAACAACCTGGCCCTTAACACCAAGAAAACAAAGGAAATAATCGTGGACTTCAGGAAGTCCAAAGGCAGAAGTCACACCCCCATCCACATCAATGGGGCGGAGGTGGAAAGGGTGGCCAGCTTTAAGTTCCTCGGAGTCCACATCACGGAAGACCTCTCCTGGTCCCTCAACACCTCCTCTCTGGTGAAGAAGGCCCAGCAGCGCCTATATTTCTTGAGGAGGCTGAAGGGATGTAATCTGTCACCCCCGATCCTCTCTAACTGCTACCGCTGCACTATAGAGAGCATCCTGACAAACTGTATCACGGTATGGTACGGCGGCTGTAGCTCCCATGACCGGAAAGCCCTGCAGCGGGTAGTCAAAACTGCCCAACGCATTACCGGCATCCGGCTACCGACCATAGAACATATATATCAGAAACGCTGCCTACGGAGGGCACGGACCATCATCAAAGACCCTACCCACCCCAGCCACAGTCTGTTCGCCCTCCTACCATCTGGAAGACGCTACAGATGCATTCGCACCCGTACGACCAGATTTAGGAACAGCTTCTTTCCCAGGGCTGTCATCCTACTGAACTCCACAAATAAACACTAAAGCCTACACATCTGCCGATGCACTTTATTCACTTTATTATGGTCATATTTATGCTAATATATATGTACAAATGTATGTTGAAAAGTTTAAGTGTCCTAATCCAAATTGTACACTCTCGGGAGCCGCAAGCCTACATTTCGTTGTACTGCACTTGTGCACTAACAATGACAATAAAAGTTTGATTTGATTTGATTTGATTTGATTGATTTGATTACAGGAACAATGGGTGTAGCCCACTCGCTCCAGTCCACTTTGGACAGTACTCCTGAACGTTCCAACCCTTCCAGCTCTGCTTCAACAGCTGGTCTGATCGCATAAGGCACTGGTCTGGCCTTCAGAAACTTTGGGCTTGCATTTTCCTCTATTTTAATTGTTGCTGTTATTCCTTTTAGTGTTCCTAGTCCCTCCTGGAACACTTCTTTTGCGTCAGTTAGCATTTTTGACAGTAGTCCAGGTGTGACGTCGTCATCCTTTTTGGCCTCAACCTTCAGTGCCTGTATGGAATGCCAATTTAATTGTATCTTCCGGATCCATTCACGTCCTAGCAGTGGTGGTCCTCCATTTGGCAATACATATATATCCATTTTAGGTATTTCCTGGCCTTTATATGTCACTTTCACCCTTATTTTTCCTTTGGGGTAGACCTTTTGCCCCGTATACATCTTCAAGACAATCTCTGTAGCTTTCAAGGGTATGTGTGAAAATAGCCGCTTGTAGTCTCTTTGATTTATGACTGTTAGAGCTGACCCTGTGTCCAATTCCATTTCCACTTGGACTCCATCTATCTTGAGTGTAACCCAGATAGTCTGGTGATCCTCCATTTCGGTTACATTATGTAGTTTCAGACAACCCAGCTCCTTGCTTCCGGAGTCTGTGTCACTTTTCTGTTCGTCTGAACCACTGTCCATCACCTGGTGTACCTTTTTGTACTTCTCCTGTGGAGATTTCTTACTGTTGGTTTTCTTCCCAGACCTGCAGACTCTTGCTATGTGTCCTGTTTTCCCACACTGTCTGCACACTTGGTCCTTGAACCAACAATCACAGAAATCACAGAAATCACAGAAACCCCACAGTGCAGATAGAGGCCATTTCGGCCCATCGAGCCTGCACCGACACATATCCCACCCGATCCCCGTAACCCCTACACCAACACATATCCCACCCTATCCCTGTAACCCCACGTATTTAATCCCCCTAACACTAAGGGTCAATTTATCATAGCCAATCAACCTAACCTGCACATCTTTGGACTGTGGGAGGAAACCGGAGCACCCGGAGGAAACCCACGCAAACACGGGGAGAATGTGCAAACTCCACACAGACAGTCGCCCGAGGCCGGATTCGAACCCGGGTCCCTGGCGCTGTGAGGCAACAGTGCTAACCACTATCTTTCTGGTCATGTGTTGTTCTGCTGCAGCAATAGCACTTCCCTGTTCCATAGGTCATTTCGTTGGTGCCATATTCTTGCGGTCTCCATTGTATCTCTGCAGCGCCCCTTGCGGCTGCTTCGTGTGATACTGCCATACTGAAAGCTTTGTCCAGCGTAAGGTCCTTTTCTGATAGAAGCCGTTTCTGGGTTCCTTCACTTTGTAGCCCACACACAAACTTGTCCCTTAACGTGTCTGCCAGTCCCGCTCCAAACTGGCAGTATTTCGATAGCTTGCGCAGTTCCGTTAGGTACTCAGCATTGCTTTCGTCTTTGTGTTGGTTCCTTTTATGGAACTTAAATCGTTCTGCTATCAGCAGCGGTGTGGGGTTTAAGTGGTCCTGTAGGATTTCTACTATGCTTTCAAAATTCTTGTTTACCGGCTTCTCTGGGGTTATTAGATTTCGCAGTAACCCATAAGTTTTTGCACCCATGGAATTTAACAGAACCAGTGCTTTATTAGCATCTGGCACTTCATTCGCCCTGCAGTACACCTCAATACGTTCCACATATGTCGCCCAATCTTCGACTTCATTGTCGAACGTAGAGATACTGCCACTCTTCGGCATCCTTGGTTGTGCGTTAACTATCACCAATGGCGCCTCCCGCGCTTCCCCTTCTTCTCCGCTAGCACAAAATGGCGTCTCCTGCACTTTCCTTCCTTCCGCGCTCGCCCTTCTTCTCCGCTGCGGCTTCTCAATATGGCGTCTCCTGCGCTCTTCCTTCTTCTCTGCGGCTCAATGGCGTCTCCCGCGCTCTCCCTGCTTCTCCGCGGCTCAATGGCGTTTCCCCTTGCTTTGCCCCGTGGACCCTGATCAGCCCGTGATCCCTGGCTGTGCTCTGCGTGTTCTTCTTTTGATATTTTTCGACGCCGCTCAGTCTAGAACCTGGCTGTTTCTTACCCTCTCTCTCTCCGGTTGCTTTATTTTTCCTCGACGCCGCTCGGTGTTCAACTCCCGGCTGCGCCCTGCGCTCTTCACCCTCTGTCTTACTCCGTCGACGCTGCTCGGCTCTCTCTCCGCCGTCGGTCGGCTCCAGCCGCCGCTGCTCGGGAAGGGTCTGCGCTGGACCTGTCGTCGGTCTCTTATTGCTCGTTGTGGCTGGGGAACCAAGCCCGGCTCTCCACAGCCTCCCCAGCGAAGTTGGATCTCTGCCTGACTGCTGGGCGGTTGCTCGTGGTCGATGCCCGTGTTCCTGGCCTCGACTATTTTTTTTATTTTTTTATGTTGCAGGTAGATTCGAATCGACACTCCTCGCCACTGTTAGATCCGTGGTTCAGTGGATAAATAATCACATGGATGCTGTGCATTAACAAATAACAGGTCTTTACTGGAGGAGGGTAATCTCTAGACTGGGGTACAGAGGCATGTGCAAAGCTTGTGGTCACTGCCGGTACTACAGTATACAGGAGCTGTAAAAAGTAGTTCTGACTTAAAGGCACATACACCACAAATATGATTTGTAGATTGTATTGTAATGTATCTTGACAATATTGAAATGTATTTTGACAAATTTTATGAATAAAGTATATTTTTGAAATTAATAAACCGCATTGTGGTTGAATCTTAACTGCCCTCTGAAATGGCCACGCAGTTTATCTCAAACGGCTACAAAAAAGCAGAATATGAATAAAACCGGACGGACCACCCGGCATCGACCTCGGCACCGGACTCAGACACGACAACATTTTTTTAAAGGCTCTATGGTTTTTCTCCCGAGCTGCTTGCTGCAATGTTCGGGCTCTGATTCCGGGAATGAAGGCTGACACTCCACTGCAGTATTGAGGGAGTGCTGCACTGTCAAAGGTGTCATCTTTTGGATGAGATGTTAAAAACCGAGGCCCCGTCTGCCCCCTCAGGTGGGCATAAAAGCACAAGGCTGCTCCCGGACTTATTATACAAAACGTTAAAATTATGAAAGCACTATAATGGCACTATTTCGAAGAAGAGCAGGGGAGTTCTCCCCGATGTCCTGACCAGTATTTATCCCTCAACCAACATCACTAAAAAACAGATGATCTGGTCATTATCACATTGCTGTTTGTGGGAGCTTGCTGTGTGCAAATTGGTTGCCAGCCCAGTCGACCCTGCAAAGTCCTCCTGACTGACGCCTAGGGACTTGTGCCAAAATTGCGAGAGCTGTTCCACAGACTAGTCAAGCCTGACATACTCACTGAATCATACCTTTCAGCCAATGTCCCAGACTCCTCCGTCACCATCCCTGGGTATGTCCTGTCCCACTGGCAGGACAGACCCACCAGGGGTGGCGGCACAGTGGTATACAGCCGGGAAGGAGTGGCCCTGGGAGTCCTCAACATTGACTCCAGACCCCATGAAGTCTCATGGCTTCAGGTCAAGCATGGGCAAGGAAACCTCCTGCTGATTACCACCTACATACCTATGCTAAACAATGCAAGCAGCATGCTAGAGATGAAACTAAGCGATTCCACAGTCAACGGATCAGATCAAAGCTCTGCAGTCCTGCCACATCCAGTCGTGAATGGCGGTGGACCATTAAACAACTAACGGGAGGAGGAGGCTCCATGAACAGCCCCATCCTCAATGATGGCGGAGTCCAGCCCGTGAGTGCAAAAGACAAGGCTGAAGCGTTTGCAACCATCTTCAGCCAGAAGTGCCGAGTGGATGATCTATATCGGCCTACTCCTGAGGAGGCTCGAGTGGAGCATAAACGCCGGCATGGACTGGTTGGACCGAATGGCCTGCTTCTGTGCTACATATTCGATTTAAAACAAATTGGGGTCCACTGACATTGATAGGGACCAGGTCTGGTGTGGAGATCGCTCTCCCTGTTTCGGGCGGCCAGCTCTTGCCGCTCGCTCCCGCAACCGGAGCGAGGTGCTCGGCGAGTTGGGCAGAGGCAGCGCAGCGCGGTGAGCAGCAGCCAAGCCGACCTGCTGGAGCACATCGGCCGGCAGCTCCTCGGCGGGAAGGAATTCCGACTGGGAGGAGGGGAGCCGAGCATGGCGGCCAGAGGCCGACCCGGGAGAGGGAGACGTAAGCCCCGGGCCGTAGAACGTGGAGCCGGCGATGGTGAAGAGGAGGCCGCGACGATTGGAGCATTCACATCCCGACGATGTGTTCGGCGAGTCAGGCAGAGGAGCGCAGCGCAACGAGCAGCAGCAACAGACTCGACGACGTGCTGCAGCACGTCGGCCGGCAGCTCCATTTCGGGTAACTCACAGTCCGGATGGGAGGAGGGGAGCCGGGCATGGTGGCCAGAGCGGGAGACGCAGGCCACCACACGTGGAGCCGGCAACAGTGAGGAGGAGGCCGCGGTGACGAGGAGGACGGAGCGGCTGAGGGACATCGTGCTCCCACTGCCACTGGAAGCCATTGTATTGACTCTGAACGCGGCGCTGTTTGTATAGCTGACGCGTCCCTACGGGGAACAAGCATTCCATTGTACTTGTTACACATGGCAAATAAATCTAATCTGAATCTGAATCTGAATCTGACTAGTGGCACCGGACATAGAAGGCCCTACCCAGCAAACCTTAAAGGGACCACTGGAGACCGGGAGGAGCATTAATACCTCTCCTGGCCCCACAGCAAATTGACTGACCCCCATGTCTGACCTCGGCCTTTCCCCCCCCGCCACCGCCCCGATCGGGAAGTTGCGCGGGAACATTGCCGCGAATATGGCAATGAGGCCCGAGCATCCGAATGATCCAGGGCTCTGACCGCTTGCATCGAGCGGGTAGGGGGGCTCACTTCCTGCCATTGTAGCTTTAGAAGCTGTGTTCCAATCCAGCCCCAGACTGATGGGGCGAATCTCTCTCTCTCTCTCTCTCTCTCTCCTCAGTTCAGTTCAGTTCAAATGCTTTATTGGCATGAAAGTTTACAGAGAACCATATTGCCAAAGCTCTCCTCTCTCTCTCTCCTCTCTCTCTCTCTCTCTCTCTTCCTCTCTCTCTCCTCTCTCTCTCTCTTCCTCTCTCTCTCTCTCCTCTCTCTCTCTCTCTCTCTCTTCCTCTCTCCTCTCTCTCCTCTCTCTCTCTCTCTCTCTCTCTCTTCCTCTCTCCTCTCTCTCTCTCCTCTCTCTCTCCTCTCTCTCTCTCTCCTCTCTCTCTCTCCTCTCTCTCTCTCTCTCTCTCTCTCCTCTCTCTCTCCTCTCTCTCTCTCTCTCTCCTCTCTCTCTCTCTCCTCTCTCTCTCTCTCCGCTCTCTCTCTCCTCTCTCTCCTCTCTCTCTCTCTCTCTCCCTCTCTCCTCTCTCCCTCTCTCCTCTCTCTCTCCTCTCTCTCCTCTCTCCCTCTCTCCTCTCTCTCTCCTCTCTCTCTCCTCTCTCTCCTCTCTCCTCTCTCTCTCTCTCCTCTCTCTCTCTCTCTCTCTCCTCTCTCTCTCTCCTCTCCTCTCCTCTCTCTCTCCTCTCTCTCTCTCCTCTCTCCTCTCTCTCCTCTCTCCTCTCTCTCTCTCTCTCCTCTCTCTCTCTCTCTCCTCTCTCTCTCTCTCTCTCCACAGCTTGGCCCTGAAGTGTTGAAAGCCACAGGGCGATGGGTTCGGGAAAGTGTCACTTCAAGACAACAACAACTTGCATTTAAGTAACGCCTTTAATGTAGAACAACGCTTCACAGCGATATCATCGAAATACAGGTGTGACCAAAAAGAGCTGGGCTTTAGAGGGACAGCTGGTGAAACAGAGGGGTTTCGGGAGGCAATTCCAGAGAGAGGGCGGGTGGTGGGGGCCTACCCAGCTGGAAGCACGGCAGCAAAGGATGTGTGTGTGTGAGTGAATGTGTGCACTGCGTGTACTTGTGTGTGTCTGTATATCTTTGTGAATGTAATTTTATGAAATTAAAATATGAAGGGGGAAATATTTGGTGGCGCCACCTATGGGACGCTAACTTCGCTCGGGCCCTACTTTAACTGCCCAGAAAAAGTTAGCGCCCCTGCGCTGTAAATTCAGTGGTAGCGCCCCAAGCAGGAGGCAGGGCTACTGGAAGCACTCCCCCTCCTTCCTGGAGCGCTACCAGCGAATATCGCGGCGCTACGTGCAACAGCGCCACCTATTGCAGGCCACCCTCTGCTGATTAAAGGGGAGGGGCCTAGCGCGGCGCACACCGGGGCCCTGCTGGACCACCGGGGAGCGGGGTGCCGGGAAAGCAGCCCGGCACTCAAGAGGAACGTCGGGCCGAGCGATTGCGGCCGGCACCCCGAATAAAAGAGGGGCAGGGGCGGGTGCTGGCAGGCGGCCAGGAAAAACAATGGCCGCCCGACAGCTGCCCCTTTAAATAGCACCGCCGTGGCTGTAAAGGCGCCACCCTGACCCTGTCGGACATCTCCTGCAGTGGTAGGTCAGGGGGCGCAGCTGAAGCTTGAGTGCGGGGCGCTGCGCACAGCGATGACGCCATCGCCGGAGGCACAGCGACGTGGGGTGCTACCGGCTACCGCCGCTGCTAACCTCCGCTGATTTTTGCGGAGGCGTCAGGGCGCTGCACCCGTGCGCTAGGGGCTTTGTGCCCCGTTAGCAGCTTTGCATCCTGAAAGCGCCCCCCCAGGGGCGCTACTGGGAGGCACGAACCAACCCAATTTTTCCCAAAAAGTGTATTAATGGAACAGAGGAGGGGCAGTCACTTTCGGGGGTGGAGGAGGGGGCCTGTGTGCCATGGTCGGAATGGCAGGGCATGTCGGAGGCTCAGCCAGTGTGATGGGCATGGTGTGCACTGGAGGATCTCAATCGACAGGAGGGGGCGGGGAGGGGGAAAGGGCCTTGTGCTTGTTTCCATGACCCGTGGGAGCTGTCTTTAGAAACTCTCATAGACGCACTCGTAAACCTCAGCCTCCGCCCCAGTCTCCATGATCGGCGCATTCGGCGGCTGCAAATAAAGAGGGAAGAAAGGTTAAGGTTAGTGTTTGGTTTACAGGACCAGGAGCATCCCGAGTGTAGCAGAACTTCGCCTATCAGTAGGACCTGGATTCAATTCTCGATCTCTGCTGAGCTAGTGGATCTCAGCCAGCGAGCGATGGGGGCAGTCAGGGGGTGAAAGCCTGCCTCAGTCTCTCTGTACTACTGGGGGGTAAACAGCCAACAGACTCCCATTACTCTGCCCCAACCGCAGAAAGTTGGCACATACTGCACCAGTGGGACATTTTCCACAGCCTACACCTGCCACTTCTTTCCACTCTGAGCCACAGTCCAACCAGTCGGTGAGTGAGTGCACCCAACAGATACATCAACCGGTCAGTGAGTGAGTCCATCCAACAGATACATCGACCGGTCAGTGAGTGAGTCCACCCAACTGATACATCGACTGGTCAGTGAGTGAGTCCACCCAACAGATACATCGACCGGTCAGTGAGTGAGTC
This sequence comes from Somniosus microcephalus, assembly GCF_052327205.1. Classification (NCBI taxonomy): domain Eukaryota; kingdom Metazoa; phylum Chordata; class Chondrichthyes; order Squaliformes; family Somniosidae; genus Somniosus; species Somniosus microcephalus. The sequence continues at coordinate 8,961,677 of NC_141014.1, read as the reverse complement.
CATCCAACAGATACATCGACTGGTCAGTGAGTGAGTCCACCCAACAGATACATCGACTGGTCAGTGAGTGAGTCCACCCAACAGATACATCGACTGGTCAGTGAGTGAGTCCACCCAACAGATACATCGACCGGTCAGTGAGTGAGTCCATCCAACAGATACATCGACTGGTCAGTGAGTGAGTCCACCCAACAGATACATCGACCGGTCAGTGAGTGAGTCCACCCAACAGATACATCGACCGGTCAGTGAGTGAGTCCACCCAACAGATACATCGACCGGTCAGTGAGTGAGTCCACCCAACAGATACATCGACCGGTCAGTGAGTGAGTCCACCCAACAGATACATCGACCGGTCAGTGAGTGAGTCCACCCAACAGATACATCGACCGGTCAGTGAGTGAGTCCACCCAACAGATACAGCGACCGGTCAGTGAGTGAGTCCATCCAACAGATACATCGACTGGTCAGTGAGTGAGTCCACCCAACAGATACATCGACCGGTCAGTGAGTGAGTCCACCCAACAGATACATCGACCGGTCAGTGAGTGAGTCCACCCAACAGATACATCGACCGGTCAGTGAGTGAGTCCACCCAACAGATACATCGACCGGTCAGTGAGTGAGTCCACCCAACAGATACATCGACCGGTCAGTGAGTGAGTCCACCCAACAGATACATCGACCGGTCAGTGAGTGAGTCCACCCAACAGATACATCGACCGGTCAGTGAGTGAGTCCACGCAACAGATACATCGACCGGTCAGTGAGTGAGTCCACGCAACAGATACATCGACCGGTCAGTGAGTGAGTCCACCCAACAGATACATCGACCGGTCAGTGAGTGAGTCTACCCAACAGATACATCGACCGGTCAGTGAGTGAGTCCATCCAACAGATACATCGACTGGTCAGTGAGTGAGTCCACCCAACAGATACATCGACCGGTCAGTGAGTGAGTCCACCCAACAGATACATCGACCGGTCAGTGAGTGAGTCCACCCAACAGATATATCGACTGGTCAGTGAATGAGTCCACCCAACAGATACATCGACCGGTCAGTGAGTGAGTCCACCCAGCAGATACATCGACCGGTCAGTGAGTGAGTCCACGCAACAGATACATCGACCGGTCAGTGAGCGAGTCCACCCAACAGATACATCGACTGGTCAGTGAGTGAGTCCACCCAACAGATACATCGACTGGTCAGTGAGTGAGTCCACCCAACAGATACATCGACTGGTCAGTGAGTGAGTCCATCCAACAAATACACCGACCGGTCAGTGAGTGAGTCCACTCAACAGATACATCGACCGGTCAGTGAGTGAGTCCATCCAACAAATACACCGACCGGTCAGTGAGTGAGTCCACCCAACAGATACATCGACTGGTCAGTGAGTGAGTCCACCCAACAGATACACCGACCGGACAGTGAGTAAGTCCATCCAATAGATACATCGACCGGTCAGTGAGTGACTCCACCCAACAGATACATCGACCGGTCAGTGAGTGAGTCCATCCAACAGATACATCGACCGGTCAGTGAGTGAGTCCACCCAACAGATACATCGACCGGTCAGTGAGTGAGTCCACCCAACAGATACATCGACCGGTCAGTGAGTGAGTCCACGCAACAGATACATCGACCGGTCAGTGAGTGAGTCCACCCAACAGATACATCGACCGGTCAGTGAGTCCACCCAACAGATACATCGACCGGTCAGTGAATGAGTCCACCCAACAGATACATCGACTGGTCCGTGAGTGTGTCTACCCAACAGATACATCGACCGGTCAGTGAGTGAGTCCATCCAACAGATACATCAACCGGTCAGTGAGTGAGTCCACCCAACAGATACATCGACCGGTCAGTGAGTGAGTCCGCCCAACAGATACATCGACTGGTCAGTGAGTGAGTCCACCCAACAGATATATCGACTGGTCAGTGAGTGAGTCCACCCAACAGATACATCGACTGGTCAGTGAGTGAGTCCACCCAACAGATACATCGACTGGTCAGTGAGTGAGTCCATCCAACAGATACATCGACTGGTCAGTGAGTGAGTCCATCCAATAGATACATCAACTGGTCAGTGAGTTAGTCAGGAGGAAGGTTGAAAAGGTTGCACGCACCTTTGGTGATTTATTTCCTGCTTGATTGATGCAGACTTCGGCTGTGTCGCTGTCAAGCTTGCAGTATAACGATTCCTGGTGTCTTTGCAGGGCCTGCAGAGAGGACATTGAGGGATTTCACATTACTACAAAGCACGGTGCGGTTGACTGGGAGTCACCAGTGCAACCCACGACTCCGCTCAATCCTGATGTCAATGGAGTTGCACGGTGAAGTGCCTAGTGGGACCCAGTGTCATTCGCTCACCCTGGTGGGAGTGTGGAAATTGAGAGAGGGACCGTCTCCTGCAGCAGCATTTGCTGGATCCTTGCGGCAGTCAGGCAATGTAGTGTTGTCGGAATGCAGCACACTGCCTGCCTCACCCCAGCTCGGGAAAAGGGGTCAGTGAGGGGGCAAAAGTTAGGAATGAAAGGTAGCATTAAATCACAACAAGGAGCATGAATTCACCAGAGAGTGCATGTAATCTGTAGAGGGAGCAGTTTTAAAATAGCCAGTTCCCATTAACCCAGGACAAAGCAGCACAGAGACTTGACATGCATTCTTATCAGTTAGTAAATGCACCGCCCGGCGTCTCACTGCTATACAGATCTGACCACTGCAGATTACATTCCTGGTCTGTGCGCAGTCAGCTGGTCACAGGCCAGTACCCCTGGTGGAAAGGGAGTGCGGAAGGGTGCACAGGTGGGCGGACTGTGTGCGAGGTTGGGCGAGCGGAATGGGTGCGCAGGCGAGCAGGATTCACGGTGACAAACGCAGAATCATCTGAGCTCCGCTCATTAATAAAGAACAGGGCTCGCTGTTTGGGCTCAGAATTGCAATGGCCCTTGCAAATTCTGACACACACCCGAGGGCCCCCTGTAAATACTGACCCACTCCTGGGGACCCGCTGTAAATACTGACACACTCCCGGGGGACCCCCTGTAAATACTGACACACTCCTGGGGCCCCCTGGAAAACCTGACACACACCCGAGGGCCCCCTGTAAATGCTGACATGCTCCCGGGGACCCCCTGTAAATACTGACACACTCCCGGGGACCCCCTGTAAATACGGACACACTCCCGGGGACCCCCTGTAAATACTGACACACTCCCGAGGGTCCCCTGTAAATTCTGACACACTCCCGGGGACCCCCTGTAAATACTGACACACTCCCGGGGACCCCCTGTAAATACTGACACACTCCCGGGGCTCCCTGTAAATACTGACACACACCCGAGGGCCCCCTGTAAATACTGACACAATCCCAGAGACCCCCTGTAAATACTGACACAATCCCAAGAATCCCCTGTAAATGCTGACACACTCCCAGAGACCCCCTGTAAATACTGACACAATCCCAAGAATCCCCTGTAAATACTGACACACTCCCAGGGATGACCTGTAAAAACTGACACACTTCTGGGGACTCCCTGTAAATACTGACCCACTCTCAGAGACCCCCTGTAAATACTGACACACACCCGGGGACCCTTTGTAAATACTGACACACTCCCGGGGACCCCCTGTTAATACTGACACACTCCCGGGGCTCCCTGTAAATACTGACACACTCCCGGGGACCCCCTGTAAATACTGACACACTCCCGGGAACCCTGTAAATACTGACACACTCCTGGGGACCCCCTGTAAATACTATCACACTCCCGGGGACCCCCTGGATATACTGTCACACTCCCGGGATCCCCTGTAAATACAGACACACTCCCGGGACACCCTGTAAATACTGACACACTCCTGGGGACTCCCTGTAAATACTGACCCACTCCCAGAGACCCCATGTAAATACTGACGCACTCTTGGTGACCCCCTGTAAATACTGACACACTCCCAGAGACCACCTGTAAATACTGACACAATCCCAAGAATCCCCTGTAAATGTTGACACACACCCGGAGACCCCCTGTAAATACTGACACACTCCCGGGGACCCCCTGTAAATACTGACACACTCCCGGGGACCCCCTGTAAATACTGACGCACTCCAGAGGACCCCCTGTAAATACTGACACACTCCCAGGGACACCCTGTAAATACTGACACACTCCCGGGGACCCCCTGTAAATACTGACACACTCCCGGGGACCCCTGTAAATACTGACACACCCCCAGGGACACCCTGTAAATACAAACACACCACCGGGGACCCCCTGTAAATACTGACACACTCCAGAGGACCCCCTGTAAATACTGACACACTCCCGGGGGCCCCCTGTAAATACTGACACACTCCCGGGGGGTCCCTGTAAATACTAACACACTCCCAGGGACCCCCTGTAAATACTGACACACTCCCAGGGGTCCCTGTAAATACTGACACACTCCTGGGGAACCCCTGAAAATACTGACACACTCCCGGGTACCCCCCGTAAATACTGACACTCCCGGGGACCCCCTGTAAATATTGGCACACTCCCGGGGACCCCCTGTAAATACTGACACACTCCCAGAGACCCCCTGTAAATACTGACCCACTCCCGGGGAACCCCTTGTAAATACTGACACACTCCCGGGACCCCCTGTAAATACTGACACACTCCCCGGGACCCCCTGTAAATACTGACACACTTCCGGGGGGTCCCTGTAAATACTAACACACTCCCAGGGACCCCCTGTAAATACTGACACACTCCCAGGGGTCCCTGTAAATACTGACACACTCCTGGGGAACCCCTGAAAATACTGACACACTCCCGGGTACCCCCCGTAAATACTGACACTCCCGGGGACCCCCTGTAAATATTGGCACACTCCCGGGGACCCCCTGTAAATACTGACACACTCCCAGAGACCCCCTGTAAATACTGACCCACTCCCGGGGAACCCCTTGTAAATACTGACACACTCCCGGGACCCCCTGTAAATACTAACACACTCCTGGGGACCCCTTATAAATACTGGCACACTCCCGGGGACCCCTTGTAAATAATGACACACTCCCGGGGAGCCCCTGTAAACACTGACACGCTCCCGGGGACCACCTGTAAACACTGAAACACTCCTGGGGACCCCCTGTAAATACTGACACACTTCCGGGGACCCCCTGTAAATACTGACACACTTCCGGGGACCCCCTGTAAATACTGACACACTTCCGGGGACCCCCTGTAAATACTGACGCACACCCGCGGACCCATGTAAATACTGACGCACACCCGGGGACCCCTGTAAATACCGACAGACCCCCGGGGACCCCTTCTAAATACTGACACACTTCCGGGGACCGCTGTAAATACTGACCCACTCCCGGGGACCCCTTGTAAATACTGACCCACTCCCGGGGACCCCCTGTAAATACTGACACCCTCCTGGGGACTCCCTGGAAATACTGACACACTCCTGGGGGGTCCCTATAAATACTGACACACTCCCAGGTAATGATCAATAACATGTCATTCTATAGTGGACACTAGGTGGAGCCATAGAGCTGTGTAGAGCTGTATATAGCTGTATGTATAAGACTACACTACCCAGCTGTATGTATATTAAGACTACATTACCCATGAGGCACTAGGCTACCCACAAGGCAGCAGTCAAGATGGAAGCCTCTACAGATACTGTACCTAGTCCACATGTGCTCAATAAAAGTAGCTAGCAAAAGCTAGCTGTGTTCATAATAAGAATGTCTATTTATTAATGAACTTAAGATGGTACCACGATGGTGAAGATCTGCTGAAAATTGTGAAAAGCGAAATGGAGAATTTGAAGCCACCAGAGCGTTTGAAACTCACAGGAAACATTGACTACAATTGGCAGACTCTTAAACAACAATTCGAACTCTACATTGCAGCCATCGGATTCGGTACGAAGCCAGACGCAAGGAAGATAGCGTTGCTGCTTATGGTTGCAGACCCACAGGCGATAGAGGTATTTAATACATTTGTATTTAATCCAGAGGAGAACAGAGAAAAATTAGAAGATGTGCTAAAAAAATTTGATGCACATTGCTCTCCCAAAAAGAATGAGACCTATGAAAGATACATCTTCCGTTCTCGGACACAGCGGCAAAATGAGACTTTTGATAGCTTTATAACTGATCTGAAACTGAAAGCACAGACATGTAATTTCTCTGAGCTCAAAGCATCCATGATTCGTGACCAGATTGTGTTTGGTATTCATGATAAAAAAGTCAGGGAACGTCTGTTGAGAGAAACCAAACTAAATATGGAAAATGCGGTGAAAATATGCCAAGCCAGCGAGCTAGCTCGAAAGCACGCGAAGACTTTCAGTGAAATCAATAATGATGCGATTGTAATGAGTGATAATGCTGCTGTTGGTGCTGTGTCCTACAAGGGGAAGAAACGTGGGCAGAACAGAAATGAAAAGCAATCGGAGGATGAAATTTTTAATTGTAAACGCTGTGGTTACAAACACCAGTTAAGACAATGCCCAGCGTTTGGAAAAATGTGCACAAAGTGTAATGGAAAGAATCACTTTGCCAAACAATGCTTTTCAAAAGTAAAAACAACGAAAGGGCAACAAGTTAATGTGATTGAGGACACTGATTTAAGTGAGACATTTTTTGTAGGAATGGTGTCATGTGACGATATCAAAAAAGATACAGAAAATGTGCAGCCCTCAGAAATGGACAATGCTGAACATAAAGTCAATGCAGCAAAAGTGGACAAATGGATGATCCCACTGCAGATAAATGGAGCATTAGTTACATTGAAACTGGACACTGGAGCAAAAGCAAACTTAATCAGTATGAGTGACATAAAAAATATGAAAGAAAAGCCCAAAATACAGAAAAAGTCAGTACTACTGAAGAGCTATAATGGACAGAAAATAGATAGCTTAGGTGTATGCAGACTTAAAGTGACAGTCAAAGACAAAGTGCATCATCTCATGTTTTCTGTTGTGGCTGAAAGACTTGATTCGATACTAGGTGACAAAGCTTGTGAAGACTTAGAACTGATCAAGAGAGTCTACCGTATAAACTGTGCCATAAGCAGACCAGATGACTCAGGTGATGAAGCAGAGAGCCCATCAAGGATGAAAAGGCCAAAGGGTATCCATGTCTTCAAAAAGCCTAGTTTCTCCAAGAAGAAAGAAAAAGACTTTAAGGTCAAAGAGAAGCCAAAGGAAGAAAAGCACAAAGAGGAAAAACACAAGGAGAAAAAGTCCAAAGATATAACCGCAGCAGATGTTGTTAAGCAGTGGAAAGAGAAAAAGAAAAAGAAGAAGCCTGCCGCAGAGCAGGAAGCAGTTCCGGTGGATACTCCTTCTTCCCTCAGGCCAATCTTTGGTATTCCATTAGCCGAGGCTGCTGAGAGGACTATGCTGTATGATGGGATCCAGCTGCCAGCAGTTTTTCGAGAGTGCATTGACTACATTGAGAGTTATGGCATGAAGAGTGAAGGAAACACTGAAACCCTCTTCAAGCAAAGATCGCAAGGAGACCTCGATCTATTCAAGGCCAGATTGATGACAATGTCGCAACTGCATATTGTCATTCACCGCCAGAACAATCTCATGAAGACACATCAGACTTACCCGTGTTGAGAAGATCCACACGTGAAGTAAAAAAGCCTGATAGACTTAATCTTTGAGTACAATGTAAAGCTTTGAAAATGTGTTGACTGTTTTGAAAATGTTTATGTTTATAGAGCACTAACAAAAGTGTTACTGATATTATCTTTATTGTTTTCTTGAAAGTTGATTGATATTGATTTTGTTAAACCTCAAAGAAAGGGGGATGTAATGATCAATAACATGTCATTCTATAGTGGACACTAGGTGGAGCCGTAGAGCTGTATATAGCTGTATGTATAAGACTACACTACCCAGCTGTATGTATATTAAGACTACATTACCCATGAGGCACTAGGCTACCCACAAGGCAACAGTCAAGATGGAAGCCTCTACAGATACTGTACCTAGTCCACATGTGCTCAATAAAAGTAGCTAGCAAAAGCTAGCTGTGTTCATAATAAGAATGTCTATTTATTAATGAACTTAAGACCAGGGACCCCTGTAAATACTGACACACTCCCAGGGACCCCTGTAAATACTGACACACTCCTGGGATCCGCTGTAAATACTGACATGTTCCCAGGGACCCCTGTAAATACTGACACACTCCCGGGGACCCCTTGTAAATACTGACACACTCCCGGGGACCCCCTGTAAATACTGACACACTCCCGGGGACCCCCTGTAAATAATGGCACACTCCCGGGGACCCCTGTAAATACTGACACACACCCGAGAAACCCCTGTAAATACTGACACACTCCCGGGGACCCCCTGTAAATACTGACACACTCCCGGGATCGCCTGTAAAAACTGACACACTCCCAGGATCCCCTGTAAATACTGACACACTCCCGGGGATACCCTGTAAATACTGACACACTCCTGGGGACACCCTGTAAATACTGACACACTCCCGGGGACCCCCTGTAAATACTGACACACTCCCGGGGACCCCTTGTAAATACCGACACACTCCTGGGGACCCCTGTAAATACTGACACACTCCCGAGTACCCCCTGTAAATACTGACACACTCTCGGGGACCCCCTGTAAATACTGACACACTCCTGGGGACCCCCTGTAAATACTGACACACTCCCAGAGACCCCCTGTAAATACTGACCCACTCCCGGGGAACCCCTTGTAAATACTGACACTCTCCCGGGGACCCCCTGTAAATACTGACACCCTCCTGGGGACTCCCTGGAAATACTGACACACTCCTGGGGGGTCCCTATAAATACTGACACACTCCCAGGTAATGATCAATAACATGTCATTCTATAGTGGACACTAGGTGGAGCCATAGAGCTGTGTAGAGCTGTATATAGCTGTATGTATAAGACTACACTACCCAGCTGTATGTATATTAAGACTACATTACCCATGAGGCACTAGGCTACCCACAAGGCAGCAGTCAAGATGGAAGCCTCTACAGATACTGTACCTAGTCCACATGTGCTCAATAAAAGTAGCTAGCAAAAGCTAGCTGTGTTCATAATAAGAATGTCTATTTATTAATGAACTTAAGATGGTACCACGATGGTGAAGATCTGCTGAAAATTGTGAAAAGCGAAATGGAGAATTTGAAGCCACCAGAGCGTTTGAAACTCACAGGAAACATTGACTACAATTGGCAGACTCTTAAACAACAATTCGAACTCTACATTGCAGCCATCGGATTCGGTACGAAGCCAGACGCAAGGAAGATAGCGTTGCTGCTTATGGTTGCAGACCCACAGGCGATAGAGGTATTTAATACATTTGTATTTAATCCAGAGGAGAACAGAGAAAAATTAGAAGATGTGCTAAAAAAATTTGATGCACATTGCTCTCCCAAAAAGAATGAGACCTATGAAAGATACATCTTCCGTTCTCGGACACAGCGGCAAAATGAGACTTTTGATAGCTTTATAACTGATCTGAAACTGAAAGCACAGACATGTAATTTCTCTGAGCTCAAAGCATCCATGATTCGTGACCAGATTGTGTTTGGTATTCATGATAAAAAAGTCAGGGAACGTCTGTTGAGAGAAACCAAACTAAATATGGAAAATGCGGTGAAAATATGCCAAGCCAGCGAGCTAGCTCGAAAGCACGCGAAGACTTTCAGTGAAATCAATAATGATGCGATTGTAATGAGTGATAATGCTGCTGTTGGTGCTGTGTCCTACAAGGGGAAGAAACGTGGGCAGAACAGAAATGAAAAGCAATCGGAGGATGAAATTTTTAATTGTAAACGCTGTGGTTACAAACACCAGTTAAGACAATGCCCAGCGTTTGGAAAAATGTGCACAAAGTGTAATGGAAAGAATCACTTTGCCAAACAATGCTTTTCAAAAGTAAAAACAACGAAAGGGCAACAAGTTAATGTGATTGAGGACACTGATTTAAGTGAGACATTTTTTGTAGGAATGGTGTCATGTGACGATATCAAAAAAGATACAGAAAATGTGCAGCCCTCAGAAATGGACAATGCTGAACATAAAGTCAATGCAGCAAAAGTGGACAAATGGATGATCCCACTGCAGATAAATGGAGCATTAGTTACATTGAAACTGGACACTGGAGCAAAAGCAAACTTAATCAGTATGAGTGACATAAAAAATATGAAAGAAAAGCCCAAAATACAGAAAAAGTCAGTACTACTGAAGAGCTATAATGGACAGAAAATAGATAGCTTAGGTGTATGCAGACTTAAAGTGACAGTCAAAGACAAAGTGCATCATCTCATGTTTTCTGTTGTGGCTGAAAGACTTGATTCGATACTAGGTGACAAAGCTTGTGAAGACTTAGAACTGATCAAGAGAGTCTACCGTATAAACTGTGCCATAAGCAGACCAGATGACTCAGGTGATGAAGCAGAGAGCCCATCAAGGATGAAAAGGCCAAAGGGTATCCATGTCTTCAAAAAGCCTAGTTTCTCCAAGAAGAAAGAAAAAGACTTTAAGGTCAAAGAGAAGCCAAAGGAAGAAAAGCACAAAGAGGAAAAACACAAGGAGAAAAAGTCCAAAGATATAACCGCAGCAGATGTTGTTAAGCAGTGGAAAGAGAAAAAGAAAAAGAAGAAGCCTGCCGCAGAGCAGGAAGCAGTTCCGGTGGATACTCCTTCTTCCCTCAGGCCAATCTTTGGTATTCCATTAGCCGAGGCTGCTGAGAGGACTATGCTGTATGATGGGATCCAGCTGCCAGCAGTTTTTCGAGAGTGCATTGACTACATTGAGAGTTATGGCATGAAGAGTGAAGGAAACACTGAAACCCTCTTCAAGCAAAGATCGCAAGGAGACCTCGATCTATTCAAGGCCAGATTGATGACAATGTCGCAACTGCATATTGTCATTCACCGCCAGAACAATCTCATGAAGACACATCAGACTTACCCGTGTTGAGAAGATCCACACGTGAAGTAAAAAAGCCTGATAGACTTAATCTTTGAGTACAATGTAAAGCTTTGAAAATGTGTTGACTGTTTTGAAAATGTTTATGTTTATAGAGCACTAACAAAAGTGTTACTGATATTATCTTTATTGTTTTCTTGAAAGTTGATTGATATTGATTTTGTTAAACCTCAAAGAAAGGGGGATGTAATGATCAATAACATGTCATTCTATAGTGGACACTAGGTGGAGCCGTAGAGCTGTATATAGCTGTATGTATAAGACTACACTACCCAGCTGTATGTATATTAAGACTACATTACCCATGAGGCACTAGGCTACCCACAAGGCAACAGTCAAGATGGAAGCCTCTACAGATACTGTACCTAGTCCACATGTGCTCAATAAAAGTAGCTAGCAAAAGCTAGCTGTGTTCATAATAAGAATGTCTATTTATTAATGAACTTAAGACCAGGGACCCCTGTAAATACTGACACACTCCCAGGGACCCCTGTAAATACTGACACACTCCTGGGATCCGCTGTAAATACTGACATGTTCCCAGGGACCCCTGTAAATACTGACACACTCCCGGGGACCCCTTGTAAATACTGACACACTCCCGGGGACCCCCTGTAAATACTGACACACTCCCGGGGACCCCCTGTAAATAATGGCACACTCCCGGGGACCCCTGTAAATACTGACACACACCCGAGAAACCCCTGTAAATACTGACACACTCCCGGGGACCCCCTGTAAATACTGACACACTCCCGGGATCGCCTGTAAAAACTGACACACTCCCAGGATCCCCTGTAAATACTGACACACTCCCGGGGATACCCTGTAAATACTGACACACTCCTGGGGACACCCTGTAAATACTGACACACTCCCGGGGACCCCCTGTAAATACTGACACACTCCCGGGGACCCCTTGTAAATACCGACACACTCCTGGGGACCCCTGTAAATACTGACACACTCCCGAGTACCCCCTGTAAATACTGACACACTCTCGGGGACCCCCTGTAAATACTGACACACTCCTGGGGACCCCCTGTAAATACTGACACACTCTGGGGACCCTTGTAAATACTGACACACTCCCGGGGACCCCCTATAAATACTGACACAGTCTCGGGGACCCCCTGTAAATACTGACACACTCCTGGGGACCCTTGTAAATATTGACACACTCCCAGGGACCTCCTGTAAATACCAGCAGACTCCTGCGAACCCCTGTAAATACTGACATACTTCCGGGGACCTCCTGTAATACTGACAGACTCCCGGGGACACCCTGTTGCATGAGGGCATCGCTGAATTACAGCAGCTAAATGATATATAATAAACTCTCAGTCTCTATTACTCTATATAACACACCCCCAGCCTCTATTACTCTATATAACACATTCCCAGTCTCTATTACTCTATATAACATATTCCCAGTCTCTATTACTCTATATTGTGGCAGAGCCACTAAGGGACTCTAAACAACTGTACAGAATTCCCTTTTAACAACTTGTTAGCTACAGACTGAATCTGTATCTTTGTTTATATTGTTTGCATGTACATAGCGCGGCCCCTTTAAGAGCGCGGCCAAACGCGATGATGTCATCACGTTGATCACGTGATCCTCCAGCGGCTGGAAAAACGTGATGACGTCATGACGTCGACCCGGGAACCTCCCAGTCAGTCCTCGTGGAGCCTCTGCACTGACTCGACCTACATTCGCTGTTCTCCTGTATTTATTCGTTAAACTCTGTTAGTTTTCATTAAACCTCGTTTGTTTGATCGCCTGAGTGGACCTCAGTCTTTTGATAGGAACTAAACATTCCTACATTGGTGACCCCGACTTTTGCGAATGGTTTTCGCAGAAGGTACGAAACATGGAAACGAACGCCGTTGCTTTGAAGCTACCGCAGTTCTGGGAACAGCAACCAGCCGCGTGGTTCATCCAGGCTGAAGCCCAGTTCACCATCAGGAACATCGTTGCGGATCAGACCCCTTACTATTACGTGGTCTCCGCCCTCAACAGCGCCACAGCCTTGCGGATCGTCAGCCTGCTTGGTAATCCACCAGAAGATCGCAAGTATGAAACGATAAAGGCGCGATTGTTACAGGTCTTCGGGCTCACTAAGTCTGAGCATGTCCGCCGGCTGCTCGCGATGCCCGGCCTCGGGGACTCCAAGCCGTCCGAGCTTATGAGCCAAATGCTCACGCTCCTGGGCTCCAAACCGGAATGCTTACTCTTCAGGGAGTTATTCCTCAGCCAACTACCGGAGCAAGTTCAGGCTGCCCTAGCCAGGTCCGATGTCACAGACTGCACAGATCTTGCTGCCGAAGCGGACAAGATTTTCGCGGTGATGCAGCATTACTGTGCTGCCACGAGGCGCCCATCCCCCACAGACGCTGCTCCAGCCCCTCAACCTGCGGGGTTGTGCTCCTACCACGCCCGTTTTGGCATGAAAGCAAGACGCTGCCGTCCTCCCTGCAGCTTTTTGCTCAAAAAAACAACTCAGCAGCATCCCTGGCGAAAGAGGACCGGTTATAACGAGCGCCCCGCGGCTGCGATGGCCATCAGCAATTCGGGAAAACTCCTCTTCATCACCGACTCCTTGTCTGGTCGACGTTTCCTCTGCAACACCGGGGCGCAGTGTAGCATCCTACCCACGTCAAACCTCGATATACAAGCTGGGGGGCATGGCCTCTCCCTCGAGGCGGCTAATGGCGGGGCCATTCGGACCTTCGGAAGACGGCGGGTCCAGGTGCGTTTCGGCGGCCAGCGGTTTCACTGGGACTTCATCATGGCCAAAGTCTCTCAAGCCATCCTCGGGGCGGATTTTTTGTGCGCCAACGGCCTCCTGGTGGATGTTAAGCATCGCCGGTTGATCAATGCGGCCACTTTTCACTCCATTCTGTGCCACCGCGGTAACGCCGTGTCGCGCACTGTCTCCTGTGCGTTACCGCCTCCGGATGACTTCACTCGCCTCCTCGGAGATTTCCCAGACCTGACCAGACCCACTTTCTCCTCCACGGCCACGAAGCATGGTGTCGAGCATCACATCACCACTACTGGCTCCCCGGTCTACGCATGAGCCCGGTGCCTCGAACCTGGCAAGCTCGCGGCCGCGAAAGTGGAGTTCGACACGATGGAGCGGCTAGGGATTATTCGCCGGGAAATACCATTTTTTCAAAAGTCGACCTTGTCCGTGGCTACCACCAGGTCCCTGTGCACCCGCAAGATGTCCCGAAAACTGCAGTCATCACCCCATTCAGCCTGTTTGAGTTTCTGCACATGCCGTTTGGCTTGAAGAACGCTGCACAGGCCTTCCAGCGCTTGATGGACTCCGTGCTTCGGGACCTCAAGCTTCTATTCGTCTACCTCGACGACATCCTCATCGCCAGCCTGAACAAAGAGGAGCACATCTTCTATTTACGCACCCTCTTTAGACGCCTCAGTCAACGCGGCTTGATCATCAACCCGGCCAAGTGCCAGTTCGGCCTGCAGCAGATTGACTTCTTAAGCCATCGCATCACATCGGACGGCGCAATTCCCCTACAAACGAAGGTTGAGGCAGTTACTTCTTTCTCACGCCCGCAGACTGTCAAGGCCCTGCAGGAGTTCCTCGGGATGGCGAATTTTTATCACCGGTTCGTCCCAAACGCAGCTCTGCTCATGCAGCCCCTGTATGAGGCCCTCAAGGGCAAGTCCGGCAAGGATCCAATTAGCTGGACGGTCGACATGGACCGGGCGTTCGTCGACACAAAAAGCGCCTTGGCCAACGCGACCATGCTGGAGCACTCACTGCCAGGAGCCACTATCGCCCTTACCACCGACGCATCAGACTACGCCATCGGCGCTGTGCAGGAGCAGTGGGTCAACGGGACGTGGCAACCGCTGGCGTTTTTCAGCCGTCAACTACGGCGCAATGAACGAAAATACAGCACTTTCGACCGGGAGTTGCTGGCACTCTTTCTGGCCATCCGCCATTTCTGGTTCTTGTTGGAGGGACGTCCCTTCACCGCATTTGTGGATCATAAACCACTAACCTTCGCCATGGCCAAGACCGCCGAACCATGGTCAGCCCGACAACAACGCCAGTTAACGTTCATATCGGAATTCACGACAGATATCCAACACGTAGCTGGCAAAGACAACCTGGTGGCAGATTGCCTCTCCCGCGCGACCGTTCAGGCGGTCCAGCTGGGCATCGACTATGCCCTCATGGCTGCCGAGCAAGTATCAGACCCTGAGGTGCAGGCTTACCGAACCGACATCTCTAGCCTCCAACCGGCTGATGTTAAATTCCATGCAGCAGGCACCACGCTACTGTGTGACGTCTCCATGGGAGATCTTCGCCCTATCGTTCCGGTCGCCTGGCGCCGCAAAGTTTTTGACGCCATACATGGGCTTTCACATCCTGGAATGAAGGCCTCCCAGAGGTTGATGTCGTCAAAATTTGTCTGGAAAGGTATGCACAAGGATGTCCGCGACTGGGCTAACACCTGCGTTGTCTGTCAAAAATCAAAGGCTCAACGCCACGTCAAGGCTCCATTAGCCACTTTTGCAGTACCGGAGCGTTGGTTTGACCATGTGATCGTAGACCTGGTTGGGCCGCTTCCACCATCACAGGGGTTCACACACATCCTCACCATGGTAGAGACCGCACCACTAGATGGCCAGAGGCGGTTCCTTTGTCATCTACCACTTCAGCTGACGTCGCCAGGGTGTTCATATACACTTGGATTGCCCGTTTCGGCATTCCAGCGGACATCTCTTCAGACCGGGGTCCGCAGTTTTCATCTGAGCTCTGGAACGCTGTGGCCCGGGGCCTCGGCACCAAGCTACACCGCACCACGGCCTATCATCCACAGGCGAACGGCTTGTGCGAGCGTTTTCACAGGTCCTTAAAAGCAGCACTGAGGGCCAGCCTCCAAGGCGCCGGTTGGGTAGATAAGCTACCGTGGGTCATGTTGGGTTTGCATACGGCACCCAAGGAGGATCTTCAATCGTCTTTGGCTGAGCTCGTGTACGGTCAATCACTCCGCGTACTGGGAGACTTCCTCCCGAGTCCAACAGAGCCATGGTCCGCATCCGACCAACTCATCAGCCACCAAGAAACAGCCAAGTCTTTCGCTCCCATACCAACGTTGCATCGCGGCTTTCAAACCTCACACATCCCAGCAGAGCTCAAGAACGCCACATGTGTTCATCTGCCACGACGCTCATCGGGATCTGCTCAAGCCCCCTTACACAGGCCCTTTCTGTGTACTGGAAGCAGGGGACAAAAGTTTCTCTGTGGAGATCGGGGTTAAACCGGACCACGTTTCGATTGATTGTCTGAAGCCGGCACACCTGGACCTTGACCGTCCTGTCGAGACCGCACAGCCGCCAAGACGTGGTCGACCACCCGCAGCTGCCGCGCCAGACCAAATGCTTCCACCCGCCAGCCCGCCCGCTGTCCAGCAGCTTCCACTTCAGGAATACAGAAGTCGCTCTGACAGGCTTGTGAGACCTCCTCGCCGGTTGACTTTTTCTGTTAAAGGCAATTCTGGGGGGGCGCATGTGGCAGAGCCACTAAGGGACTCTAAACAACTGTACATAATTCCCTTTTAACAACTTGTTAGCTACAGACTGAATCTGTATCTTTGTTTATATTGTTTGCATGTACATAGCGCGGCCCCTTTAAGAGCGCGGCCAAACGCGATGATGTCATCACGTTGATCACGTGATCCTCCAGCGGCTGGAAAAACGTGATGACGTCATGACGTCGACCCGGGAACCTCCCAGTCAGTCCTCGTGGAGCCTCTGCACTGACTCGACCTACATTCGCTGTTCTCCTGTATTTATCCGTTAAACTCTGTTAGTTTTCATTAAACCTCGTTTGTTTGATCGCCTGAGTGGACCTCAGTCTTTTGATAGGAACTAAACATTCCTACATTGGTGACCCCGACTTTTGCGAATGGTTTTCGCAGAAGGTACGAAACATGGAAACGAACGCCGTTGCTTTGAAGCTACCGCAGTTCTGGGAACAGCAACCAGCCGCGTGGTTCATCCAGGCTGAAGCCCAGTTCACCATCAGGAACATCGTTGCGGATCAGACCCCTTACTATTACGTGGTCTCCGCCCTCAACAGCGCCACAGCCTCGCGGATCGTCAGCCTGCTTGGTAATCCACCAGAAGATCGCAAGTATGAAACGATAAAGGCGCGATTGTTACAGGTCTTCGGGCTCACTAAGTCTGAGCACGTCCGCCGGCTGCTCGCGATGCCCGGCCTCGGGGACTCCAAGCCGTCCGAGCTTATGAGCCAAATGCTCACGCTCCTGGGCTCCAAACCGGAATGCTTACTCTTCAGGGAGTTATTCCTCAGCCAACTACCGGAGCAAGTTCAGGCTGCCCTAGCCAGGTCCGATGTCACAGACTGCACAGATCTTGCTGCCGAAGCGGACAAGATTTTCGCGGTGATGCAGCATTACTGTGCTGCCACGAGGCGCCCATCCCCCACAGACGCTGCTCCAGCCCCTCAACCTGCGGGGTTGTGCTCCTACCACGCCCGTTTTGGCATGAAAGCAAGACGCTGCCGTCCTCCCTGCAGCTTTTTGCTCAAAAAAACAACTCAGCAGCATCCCTGGCGAAAGAGGACCGGTTATAACGAGCGCCCCGCGGCTGCGATGGCCATCAGCAATTCGGGAAAACTCCTCTTCATCACCGACTCCTTGTCTGGTCGACGTTTCCTCTGCAACACCGGGGCGCAGTGTAGCATCCTACCCACGTCAAACCTCGATATACAAGCTGGGGGGCATGGCCTCTCCCTCGAGGCGGCTAATGGCGGGGCCATTCGGACCTTCGGAAGACGGCGGGTCCAGGTGCGTTTCGGCGGCCAGCGGTTTCACTGGGACTTCATCATGGCCAAAGTCTCTCAAGCCATCCTCGGGGCGGATTTTTTGTGCGCCAACGGCCTCCTGGTGGATGTTAAGCATCGCCGGTTGATCAATGCGGCCACTTTTCACTCCATTCTGTGCCACCGCGGTAACGCCGTGTCGCGCACTGTCTCCTGTGCGTTACCGCCTCCGGATGACTTCACTCGCCTCCTCGGAGATTTCCCAGACCTGACCAGACCCACTTTCTCCTCCACGGCCACGAAGCATGGTGTCGAGCATCACATCACCACTACTGGCTCCCCGGTCTACGCATGAGCCCGGTGCCTCGAACCTGGCAAGCTCGCGGCCGCGAAAGTGGAGTTCGACACGATGGAGCGGCTAGGGATTATTCGCCGGGAAATACCATTTTTTCAAAAGTCGACCTTGTCCGTGGCTACCACCAGGTCCCTGTGCACCCGCAAGATGTCCCGAAAACTGCAGTCATCACCCCATTCAGCCTGTTTGAGTTTCTGCACATGCCGTTTGGCTTGAAGAACGCTGCACAGGCCTTCCAGCGCTTGATGGACTCCGTGCTTCGGGACCTCAAGCTTCTATTCGTCTACCTCGACGACATCCTCATCGCCAGCCTGAACAAAGAGGAGCACATCTTCTATTTACGCACCCTCTTTAGACGCCTCAGTCAACGCGGCTTGATCATCAACCCGGCCAAGTGCCAGTTCGGCCTGCAGCAGATTGACTTCTTAAGCCATCGCATCACATCGGACGGCGCAATTCCCCTACAAACGAAGGTTGAGGCAGTTACTTCTTTCTCACGCCCGCAGACTGTCAAGGCCCTGCAGGAGTTCCTCGGGATGGCGAATTTTTATCACCGGTTCGTCCCAAACGCAGCTCTGCTCATGCAGCCCCTGTATGAGGCCCTCAAGGGCAAGTCCGGCAAGGATCCAATTAGCTGGACGGTCGACATGGACCGGGCGTTCGTCGACACAAAAAGCGCCTTGGCCAACGCGACCATGCTGGAGCACTCACTGCCAGGAGCCACCATCGCCCTTACCACCGACGCATCAGACTACGCCATCGGCGCTGTGCAGGAGCAGTGGGTCAACGGGACGTGGCAACCGCTGGCGTTTTTCAGCCGTCAACTACGGCGCAATGAACGAAAATACAGCACTTTCGACCGGGAGTTGCTGGCACTCTTTCTGGCCATCCGCCATTTCTGGTTCTTGTTGGAGGGACGTCCCTTCACCGCATTTGTGGATCATAAACCACTAACCTTCGCCATGGCCAAGACCGCCGAACCATGGTCAGCCCGACAACAACGCCAGTTAACGTTCATATCGGAATTCACGACAGATATCCAACACGTAGCTGGCAAAGACAACCTGGTGGCAGATTGCCTCTCCCGCGCGACCGTTCAGGCGGTCCAGCTGGGCATCGACTATGCCCTCATGGCTGCCGAGCAAGTATCAGACCCTGAGGTGCAGGCTTACCGAACCGACATCTCTAGCCTCCAACCGGCTGATGTTAAATTCCATGCAGCAGGCACCACGCTACTGTGTGACGTCTCCATGGGAGATCTTCGCCCTATCGTTCCGGTCGTCTGGCGCCGCAAAGTTTTTGACGCCATACATGGGCTTTCACATCCTGGAATGAAGGCCTCCCAGAGGTTGATGTCGTCAAAATTTGTCTGGAAAGGTATGCACAAGGATGTCCGCGACTGGGCTAACACCTGCGTTGTCTGTCAAAAATCAAAGGCTCAACGCCACGTCAAGGCTCCATTAGCCACTTTTGCAGTACCGGAGCGTCGGTTTGACCATGTGAACGTAGACCTGGTTGGGCCGCTTCCACCATCACAGGGGTTCACACACATCCTCACCATGGTAGAGACCGCACCACTAGATGGCCAGAGGCGGTTCCTTTGTCATCTACCACTTCAGCTGACGTCGCCAGGGTGTTCATATGCACTTGGATTGCCCGTTTCGGCATTCCAGCGGACATCTCTTCAGACCGGGGTCCGCAGTTTTCATCTGAGCTCTGGAACGCTGTGGCCCGGGGCCTCGGCACCAAGCTACACCGCACCACGGCCTATCATCCACAGGCGAACGGCTTGTGCGAGCGTTTTCACAGGTCCTTAAAAGCAGCACTGAGGGCCAGCCTCCAAGGCGCCGGTTGGGTAGATAAGCTACCGTGGGTCATGTTGGGTTTGCATACGGCACCCAAGGAGGATCTTCAATCGTCTTTGGCTGAGCTCGTGTACGGTCAATCACTCCGCGTACTGGGAGACTTCCTCCCGAGTCCAACAGAGCCATGGTCCGCATCCGACCAACTCATCAGCCACCAAGAAACAGCCAAGTCTTTCGCTCCCATACCAACGTTGCATCGCGGCTTTCAAACCTCACACATCCCAGCAGAGCTCAAGAACGCCACATGTGTTCATCTGCCACGACGCTCATCGGGATCTGCTCAAGCCCCCTTACACAGGCCCTTTCTGTGTACTGGAAGCAGGGGACAAAAGTTTCTCTGTGGAGATCGGGGTTAAACCGGACCACGTTTCGATTGATTGTCTGAAGCCGGCACACCTGGACCTTGACCGTCCTGTCGAGACCGCACAGCCGCCAAGACGTGGTCGACCACCCGCAGCTGCCGCGCCAGACCAAATGCTTCCACCCGCCAGCCCGCCCGCTGTCCAGCAGCTTCCACTTCAGGAATACAGAAGTCGCTCTGACAGGCTTGTGAGACCTCCTCGCCGGTTGACTTTTTCTGTTAAAGGCAATTCTGGGGGGGCGCATGTGGCAGAGCCACTAAGGGACTCTAAACAACTGTACATAATTCCCTTTTAACAACTTGTTAGCTACAGACTGAATCTGTATCTTTGTTTATATTGTTTGCATGTACATAGCGCGGCCCCTTTAAGAGCGCGGCCAAACGCGATGACGTCATCACGTTGATCACGTGATCCTCCAGCGGCGGGAAAAACGTGATGATGTCATGACGTCGACCCGGGAACCTCCCAGTCAGTCCTCGTGGAGCCTCTGAACTGACTAGACCTACATTCGATGTTCTCCTGTATTTATCCGTTAAACTCTGTTAGTTTGCATTAAACCTCGTTTGTTTGATCGCCTGAGTGGACCTCAGTCTTTTGATAGGAACTAAACATTCCTACAATATAACACATTCCCAGTCTCTATTACTCTATATAACACATTCCCAGTCTCTGTTACTCTATATAACACGTTCCCAGTCTCTATTACTCTATATAACTCCATAGAAACATAGGCCTAGAAATTGGCCTGAGGCGCCCAAGCGGCGCAAAGTTCGCCTGGGCGCTGGAATTTGCGCCGCGATCGCCGCATTAGCGATCGCCGCAAATTCAGTTGAAGTGCCCCTAGAGGGAGACGGGGCGCGGCTCGAGGCGCTCCGCGTCCCTCTTAGGGCGCTGAAAGTGAATTTCGCAGCGCTACGTGCCGCAGCGCCACACGCTGCGGCACGGCACGCTGCGGTACTGCAGGCCTTCCTCCCACCGTGAACCGGGCGTGGGTAGCGAACGGCGCTACAGCGGCGTTCGCTACCAAATATCGCGATCGGGGCGCGAATGGGGCGCTGCGCACACCGATGACGTCATCGGTGGCGGCGCAGCGCAAAAGGCTAACGCCACCATTAGCGCCGCTGCTGAATATCATGGGAGGCGCAGCCAGTGGCGCTACAGCCACTGACTGCCTCTTTAGGTGCTAACAGGTGGCGCTACTCACCCAATTTTTCCCCCATAGAAACATAGAAGATAGGAGCAGGAGTAGGCCATTCGGCCCCTCGAGCCTGCTCCGCCATTCAATGCGATCATGGCTGATCATCCAAACTCAGTACCCGGTCCCTGCATTCTCCCCATACCCCTTAATCCCTTTAGCCTTCAGAAATATATCCAACTCCTTCTTGAATATATGTAATGAATTGGCCTCAACTGCCTTGTGTGGTAGAGAATTCCGCAGGTTCACCACTCTCTGGGTGAAGAAATTCCTCCTCATTTCTGTCCTAAATGGCCTACCCCTTATCCTTAGACTGTGACCCCTGGTTCTGGACACCCCCGCCATCGGGAACATCCTTCCTGCATCTAGTCTGTCCAGTCCTGTCAGAATTTTATAAGTTTCAATGAGATCCCCTCTCATTCTTCTAAACTCCAGCGAGTACAAGCCCAATCGACCCAATCTCTCCTCATACGTCATTCCTGCCATCCCAGGTATCAGCCTGGTGAATCTTCACTGAACTCCTTCCATGGCAAGAACATCCTTCCTCAGATAAGGCGACCAAAACTGCACACAATACTCAAGATGTGGTCTCACCAAGGCCCTGTATAACTGCAGCAAGACATCCTTGCTCCTGTACTCAAACACTCTCGCTACGAAGGCCAACATGCCATTTGCCTTCTTAACCGCCTGCTGCACCTGCATGCTTACCTTCAGCGACTGGTACACAAGGACACCCAGGTCTCGTTGCACTTCCCCTTCTCCCAATCTATTGCCATTCAGATTGTAAAGTCCGCGCCTCAATAATACACGGACTTCGGGAGAACAGTTTAACAGGTACTTTACTGAACAAGAGGCAGCTTGAAACTGAAACTACAGAAGCCTGCTAGGGCCTTTTATACAGGGGTGGTCACTGCCGGTACTGCAGTCTAAGACCAGTTATTCCCTTAAAGGTACATACACAACAATTCCTCCCCTTTTAGATAAACAGTACATAATGTGGTGTACCTTGACTATGTGGTGTACCTTGACTTCCAGAAAGCCTTCGATAAGGTTCCACACAAAAGATTATCATGCAAAATTAAGGCTCATGGGATTGGGGGCAAAGTATTAACGTGGATAGAGAACTGGCTGGCGGATAGAAAACAGAGAGTTGGAATAAACGGCTCGTTTTCGGAGTGGCAGGCAGTGACCAGCGGGGTGCCGCAAGGATCTGTCCTGGGACCCCAGCTGTTCACAATATATATAAATGATCTGGATCAGGGAATTGGATGCAATATTTCCAAATTCGCTGACGACACTAAACTAGGAGGAGGGGTGGGCTCTGATGAGGATGTCAGGAGGCTACAGTGCGATTTGGACAGGTTGGGGGAATGGGCAGATACGTGGCAGATGCACTATAATGTGGATAAATGCGAGGTTATCCACTTTGGGGGTAAAAACAGGAGGGTAGATTATTATCTAAATGGCAATAGATTGGGAGATGGGGAAGTGCAGAGGGACCTGGGTGTTCTTGTGCACCAGTCACTGAAGGAGAGCATGCAGGTGCAACAGGCGATCAAGAAGGCAAATGGTATGTTGGCCTTCATATCAAGGGGGTTCGAGTATAGGAATAGGGATACCTTACTACAGCTGTACAAGGTGCTGGTGAGACCGCATCTGGAGTATTGTGTACAGTTTTGGTCGCCCCATCTGCGGAAGGATGTTCTTGCCATGGAGGGAGTGCAACGGCGATTCACCAGGCTGATACCTGGAATGGCGGGAATGACCTACGAAGAGAGATTAAATAGTTTGGGCTTGTACTCACTGGAGTTTAGAAGATTGAGAGGGGATCTCATCGAAACATATAAAATTATGGCAGGCCTGGACAGGCTGAATTCAGAGAGAATGTTTCCAATGGCCGGGGAGCACAGAACCAGGGGCCACAGTCTAAAAATAGCGGGCAAATCATTTAAAACAGAGATGAGGAAGAATTTCTTCACTCAAAGAGTGGTGAGCCTGTGGAATTCCCTGCCACAGAGGGCTGTGAAGGCTAATTCAATAAATATTTTCAAGAGAGAATTGGATATATTTCTGAAGGCTAAGGGGATTAAGGGTTACGGAGAAAAGGCGGGGACGGGGTACTGAACTGGTAAGATCAGCTATGATCTCAGACGAAGATCAGCCATGATCTCATTGAATGGCGGAGCAGGCTCGAAGGGCCGAATGGCCTACTCCTGTTCCTATCTCTATGTTTTCTATGTTTTTTCTATAACATTCATTTAACAACTAAATAATAACTAATTACAATTTTCTCAGTAATACATACATCAACTGAAATAGTCATTTATAAGTTCAGTCTTTGAGGAGGCTTCCTGATCCGGACTGGATAGCGTCTTTCTCGAGTATCCTGTTCTGGCGGTGGAGTCAATTCTGGCTCATTGTCATTGGTTGGTTCGTCAGCTTCCAATACCCCTGCTTCTGAGGTAGACGCAATCTGTACTTCGGGCTCATTACCAGGTGCACATGCTTGTGGTACAGGTTTGGCTTGTTCCTGTGACTCTAGAATCTGGTCAGCATGGCGTCTCATGATGCTCTCTCCAACGTCCACTGTGTACATTAGTGGTCCCTGCTGTGTGCATATCGTGCCTGGCTGCCATTTTTCTGTTCGGTAATCGCGGGCCAAGACTGGTTGCCCTATCTTGAAGCTCCTGGTTGGCTTCTTATTTATGTGCTGGAACTGCTTATCCTCAACATCTCGTCTTATGTTTGGTTTGAGCAAATCCAAGCGACATCTTAGTCTCCGGTTGAAAAACAGTATGGCTGGAGTTTGGTTGGTTACTGCATGTGTCGCATTCCGGTAAGCAAACAGGAAGTTATCCATCTTGTGTTGCAGTGGTATGTCGTCATTATACATTGCATTTATGGCCTTTTTAAAAGTCTGAACAAACCTCTCAGCCAATCCATTTGTGGCTGGATGATATGGGGCAGATGTGTAATGTTTCACCCCGTTATTCTTCAGGAACCTCCGGAAATCCTCAGACACAAACTGTGGGCCATTGTCGGAACAGACCTGTTCTGGCAATCCATTCCTGGCGAAGATGGTCCTTAGGACTGCAATAGTTTTCTCCGTGGTGGTGGAGGACATTTTAATGACCTCTGGCCATTTCGAATGGGCGTCCACAGCGATTAGAAACATTGAATCCATAAATGGACCAGCGAAATCAATGTGTACCCGTTGCCATGGAGATGAGGGCCACTCCCATGGATGTAGCGGGGCCTGTGGTGGAGCGTTTTGGACCTTCTGGCATCCTGTGCATCTCTTGGTCATATCCTCGATTTCTTTATCGATTCCCGGCCACCACACAAACGCCCTGGCTAGGCTCTTCATTTTTACCCCTCCCAGATGACCCTCGTGAAGCTCATTGAGTACTCTATCTCTCAACTTGGGTGGAATTACCACTCAGGATCCACACATCAAGGTTCCCCGGCACACTCCTTGGCGAGAATGCTGGCAACAGTGAGTCGCCATATGCTGGCCATCCCTTCACCGTCAAATCATAGACCCGAGAGAGTGTCGGGTCATTTCGGGTTTCCTTCTCAATACTTGCGTTTGTAACAGGCAAACATTCGACTATGGTCGCATGGAATATCTCCACCGGGTCCACTGCAGGTGCTTCTTCCGCCATAGGCAACGGTAGGCGCGACAGCCCATCAGCGTTTCCATGTTGTTTCGTACCTTTGTACTCTATGTCATACTGATGTGCCCCTAGAAAAAGTGACCATCTTTGCAGCCTTTGCGCCGTCAACACCGGAACGCCCTTCTTTGGGTTGAAAATTGAGACCAGGGGTTGATGATCAGTCAGTCGGGTGAATTTCTGCCCGTGCAGATAGTGATTGAACTTCTTCACCCCCCACACCAGGCTGAGGGCCTCCCTGTCAATCTGGGCGTAGTTACGCTCGGCTGAGGTTAGCGAGCGCGATGCAAAGGCTATTGGCCTCTCTGAACCGTCACGGAATTTGTGTGACAGCACCGCTCCAATGCCGTAAGGTGACGCATCACATGCCAACCGAATCGGTAGTGTTGGGTTGTAGTGGGCCAATACTTCTTTTGAAGTGATTTGGCATTTACATTCCTGAAAGGCACGCTTACACTCATCACTCCATTTCCATGTTACACCAGTTTGAAGGAGGGCGTTCAGTGGGTGCAGAATTGTAGATAAATTCGGCAAGAACTTATGGTAGTAGTTCACCAACCCGAGGAACGACTTCAGTTGCGACACATTTTCTGGTACTGGAGCCTTGACTACAGCCTCAATCTTGTCCGGCGACTTATGCAACCCTTCCTCATCAATCATGTGGCCACACTACGAGATTTGTCTCCTGAAGAACTCGCATTTGGGACGGTTGGCTCGTAGCCCATATTCCTGCAATCTCGTGAGCACCTGTTCCAGGTTGGCAAGGTGTTCATTGTCATTTTCGCCCGTAACCAGGATGTCGTCCAAATAACACTGGGTCCCCGGGATCCCTTGCAGGACTTGTTCCATTGCCCTCTGCCACATAGCCGGGGCCGATGCTACCCCAAATACCAGTCGATTGTACTGGTAAAGGCCTTTGTGAGTGTTTATCGTGAGGTATTTCCTAGATGCTTCTTCCACCTCCATTTGTAGATACGCTTGAGCCAGGTCAATCTTTGTAAAACGTTTCCCTCCAGATAGTGAGGCGAAAATATCTTCTATCCGCGGAAGCGGATACTGTACTGTGTGCAGGACTGGGTTCACAGTCACCTTGAAGTCCCCACAGATGCGAACCTTCCTTGGCTCCCAGGCGTGCTGCTCAATGCTTTCTTCATTACAGGAACGATGGGTGTGGCCCACTCGCTCCAGTCCACCTTAGACAGCACCCCTGAATGCTCCAGACTCTCCAGTTCAGCTTCCACAGCTGGGCGTATCGCGTATGGCACCGGTCTGGCCTTGAAAGATTTTGGGGTTGCGTTATCCTCAATCTTTATGGTTGCCTTTACTCCTTTTAGAGTCCCAAGTCCTTGTTGGAACACCTCTTCTGCGTCAGATAGAATTTGTGACAGACGTCCAGGTGCGACGTCATCATCTTTTTTATCAGTCACAGTTCGTGCCAGAATGGAATGCCAATCCAATTGTAGTCTTCGGATCCATTCACGTCCCAATAATGGTGCTCCTCCATCTCGTAGTATATACATATATAGTTTCTGTGTTTACTTTCCATTATATTCAACTGGCACCCTTATTCACTAAGGAAGTGGTACTCGGTAAAATAATGGGACTCAAGGCGGATAAATCACCTGGACCGGATGGCTTACATCCTAGGGTCTTGAGGGAAGTGGCGGTAGGGATTGTGGATGCATTGGTAATAATTTTCCAAAACTCCCTGGACTCGGCAAAGGTCCCGGCAGACTGGAAAACTGCTAATGTAACACCCTTATTTAAAAAGGGCAGTAGACAGAAAGCTGGAAACTATAGACCGGTTAGCCTAACATCTGTGGTAGGTAAAATTTTGGAGTCCATTATTAAGGAGACAGTAACAGGACATTTGGATAATCATAATTTAATAGGACAAAGTCAGCATGGTTTTATGAAGGGGAAGTCGTGTTTGACAAATTTGCTGGAGTTCTTTGAGGAAGTAACATATAGGGTAGATAAAGGGGAACCAGTGGACGTAGTGTATTTAGACTTCCAAAAGGCATTTGACAAGGTGCCACACAAAAGATTATTGCTTAAGATAAAAAATCACAGGATTGGGGGTAATATTCTGGCATGGATAGAGGATTGGCTATCTAACAGAAGGCAGAGAGTTGGGATAAATGGTTCATTCTCAGACTGGCAATCAGTAACTAGTGGTGTTCCGCAGGGGTCAGTGCTGGGTCCCCAACTCTTTACAATCTATATTAATGATTTGGAGGAGGGGACCGAGTGTAACATATCAAAGTTTGCAGATGATACTAAGATGGGGGGGAAAGTAGTGAGTGAGGAGGACATAAAAAACCTGCAAGGGGACATAGACAGGCTAAGTAAGTGGGCAGAGATTTGGCAGATGGAATACAATACTGGAAAGTGTGAGGTTATGCACTTTGGCAGGAAAAATCGTAGAGCAAGTTATTATCTTAATGGCAAGAAACTGGAAAGTACTGAAGTACAAAGGGATCTGGGGGTCCTGGTGCACGAAACTCAAAAGGTTAGTATACAGGTGCAGCAAGTGATTAAGAAGGCCAATGGAATGTTGGCTTTCATTGCTAGGGGGATAGAATATAAAAATAGGGAGGTATTGCTTCAGTTGTACAAGGTATTGGTGAGACCGCACCTGGAATACTGCATACAGTTTTGGTGTCCATACTTAAGAAAAGACATACTTGCTCTCGAGTCAGTACAAAGAAGGTTCACTCGGTTAATCCCGGGGATGAGGGGATGGACATATGAGGAGAGGTTGAGTAGATTGGGACTCTACTCATTGGAGTTCAGAAGAATGAGAGGCGATCTTATTGAAACATATAAAATTGTGAAGGGGTTGGATCGGGTGGATGCGGGGAGGATGTTCCTGATGATGGGTGAAACTAGAACTAGGGGGCATAGTCTTAGAATAAGGGGCTGCTCTTTCAAAACTGAGATGAGGAGGAACTACTTCACTCAGAGGGTGGTAGGTCCATGGAATATGTTGCCCCAAAAAGCTGTAGAAGCTACATCATTACATAAATTTAAAACAGAAATAGACTGTTTCCTAGAAGTAAAGGGTTACGGGGAGCGGGCAGGAATTTGGACATGAGTCTAGGTTCGGATCGGTCATGGCCCTGTGGGTAGCGGAGCGGGCCCAGGGGCCGTGTAGCCTGATCCTGCTCCTATTTCGTGTGTCTAATTCTGTTAGATTCAGGAGATGGTTCTGTGATAGTAGGTTGGCGGTTAGGATCAGATCAGCCATGATCTTATTGAATGGCGGAGCAGGCTCGAGGGGCCGATTGGCCTACTCCTGCTCCTATTTCTTATGTTCTTATGTTATTTTTCCTCTGGGGTAGACCTTTTGCCCCGTGTATGTCTTCAATACAATGGACGTGTCCTTTAAGGGTATGTGTGAGAATAGCCGCTCATAGTCTCGTCGATTCATGACAGTTAGGGCTGATCCTGTGTCCAATTCCATCTTCACTGGGGACCCTGCTATCATGAGGGTGACCCAAATGGTTCGGTGATCTTCTTTTGCGATCACGTTGTGTAACTTTAAACAACTTAGTCACCTGCTCCCGGAGTCCTTATCACTCTCTTGATCTTCTGAACTACTGTCTGTCAGTTTCTTTACTTTCCTGTACTGTTCCTTAGTAGTTCTTGTCGTGTTGGTCTTCTTTCCCGACCTGCAGACTCTTGCTATATGTCCCATTTTCCCGCATTGCCTGCATATTTTGTCTTTAAACCAGCAGTCCTTCTGCTCATGGGTTGTTCTGCCGCAGCGATAGCACTTTTCGGCTCCATACACCATTTCATTAGTGCTGTATTCTTGTGGTTTCTGTTGTATTTCCGCAGCTCCCCGTGCTGCTGCTTCGTAGGATACTGCCATGCTGAAAGCCTGTTCTAGCGTCAGGTCCTTTTTTGAAAGTAGTCGTTTCTGGGTTCCTTCACTCTGGAGCCCGCAGACAAGCTTATCCCGTAAGGTGTCTGCCAGTCCTGCTCCGAACTGGCAGTGCTTCGATAACTTGCGTAGTTCCGTAAGATAGTCAGCATTGCTCTCATCTTTGTGCTGGTTTCTTTTATGGAACTTGAATCTTTCTGCTATCGGCAGTAGTGTAGGCCTTAGATGTTCTTGTAAGATATGAACAATCTCCTCAAAACTTTTCTCCATTGGTTTAGCTGGGGTAATTAAATTCCGCAATAGGCCGTACATACTCGCACCCATCAGATTTAATAATACCGACGCCCTCTTTCCATCAGCCACCTCATTTGGCTTGCAGTACACTTCAATTCTTTCCACATATGTGGTCCAGTCTTCTACCTCGTTGTCGAAAGCAGTGATATTGCCACTTTTCGGCATCTTGGGCGATTTAAAATGGCGCCTCCCGCGCTTTTGCTTCTTCCCCAATGGAATAAAATGGCGCCTCCCGCGCTTTTGCTTCTTCCCCAATGGAATAAAATGACGCCGCCCGCGCTTTTGCTTCTTCCCCTTACTGCCACGCTGCTCCTAGCGTTCTACGGGGTAACGGCGGCGACCCGCAGCTTCGGCGCGTCTCGCTTTTCTTCCCCCCCGTTTAGTTTCTCTCCGCTGTGCTGTTGTCGAGCACCGACCGCGCCCTGTGCGCTCCACCCTCTCTCTCTTGTTTTCTTTTCCCGGCGACGCTGCGCGGCCCGATTTGTAGAGCCGCTCGATCGAGCTTGAGCCCGCCGCAGTCCGGAAGGGTCAGCGCGCTACCTGCTACCAGCACGATTCGCTGGAACCACAGTCTCTCCCGCAATTCTCCAAACACCGATGGATTCTTTGGGCGGTTGCCCTCGGTCGACGGCCGTTGCTCAGACTACGAACTTCCAGGACCTTCCTTTCAGGCAAGATCCCCGTGAGATGAAGCCACACTGCAGGTGAGTTCGAACTTACTCGTCGCCACTGTAAAGTCCGCGCCTCAATAATACACGGACTTCGGGAGAGCAGTTTAACAGGTACTTTACTGAACAAGAGGCAGCTTGAAACTGAAACTACAGAAGCCTGCTAGGGCCTTTTATACAGGGGTGGTCACTGCCGGTACTGCAGTCTAAGACCAGTTATTCCCTTAAAGGTACATACACAACACAGATAATAATCTGCCTTCCTGTTTTTGCCACCAAGGTGGATAACCTCACATTCATCCATGTTATATTGCATCTGCCATGCTTTTGCCCAATCACCCAACCTGTCCAAATCATCCTGGAGTTTCTCGGCATCCTCCTCAAAGCACACACGCCCACCCAGCATTGTGTCGTCTGCAAGTTTGGAGATATTACATCTAGTTCCCTTGTCTAGATCAGTAATATATATTGTGAATAGCTGGGGCCCAAGGACCGATCCCTGCGGTACCCCACTAGTCACTGCCTGCCACTTGGAAAAAGACCCATTTATTCCAACTCTTTGCTTTCTGTCTGCCAACCAGTTCTCCATCCAAGTCAATACCTTGCCCCCAATCCCATGTGCCTTAACTTTACACGCTAATCTCTTATGCAGGACCTTATTGAAAGCCTTCTGAAAGTCCAAATACACCACATCCACTGGTTCTCCCTTATCTATTTTACCAGTTACATCGTCAAAAAATTCCAGTAGATTAGTCAAGCACGATTTACCTTTTGTAAATCCATGTTGACTTTCTCCGATCCTGTCACTGTTTTCCAATGCTCTGCTATTACATCTTTTATAATGGACTCTAGCATTTTCCCCACTACCGATGTCAGGCTTACCGGTCTGTAATTCCCCGTTTTCTCTCTACCACCTTTTTTGAATAGTGGGATAACATTAGCTACCCTCCAATCCATGGGTACTGTTCCAGATTCCATCGAATGCTGGAAGATGATCTGCAAAGCATCAACTATTCCTAGGGCCACTTCCTTAAGTACCCTAGGATGTAGATTATCAGGCCCTGGAGATTTATCAGCCTTCAATCCCATCAATTTCCCTAACACCATTTCCCTACAAATACTGATTTCTTTCAGTTCCTCCCTTTCATCAGACCCTATGTTCTCCGACATTTCTGGGAGGTTATTTGTGCCCTCCTTTGTGAAGACAGAACCAAAATATGTATTTAATTGGTCTGTCATTTCTTTGTTCCCCATTATAAATTCCCCTGATTCTGACTGCAAGGGACCTACGCTTGACTTCACCTATCGTTTCCTCTTCACATATCTATAAAAGCTTTTACAGTCAAGCTTTCCCGGTCTCTATTACTCTATATAACACATTCTCAGTCTCTGTTACTCTATATAACACATTCCCAGTCTCTATTACTCTATATAACACATTCCCAGTCTCTATTACTCTATAGAACACATTCCCAGTCTCTATTTCTTTATATAACACATTCCCAGTCTCTGTTACTCTATATAACACATTCCCAGTCTCTATAAATCCAAAACCACATTCCCAGTCTCTGTTACTCCATATAACACATTCCCAGTCTCTGTTACTCTATATAACACATTCCCAGTCTCTATTACTCTATATAACACACTCCCAGTCACTATTACTCTATATAACACACTCCCAGTCTCTGTTACTCTATATAACACACTCCCAGTCTCTGTTACTCTATATAACACATTCCCAGTCTCTATTACTCTATATAACACATTC
The DNA here is from genome assembly GCF_052327205.1 of Somniosus microcephalus. Lineage (NCBI taxonomy): Eukaryota > Metazoa > Chordata > Chondrichthyes > Squaliformes > Somniosidae > Somniosus > Somniosus microcephalus. The sequence goes on along the minus strand of NC_141014.1, from coordinate 8,929,766 downwards.
CCAGTCTCTATTACTCTATATAACACATTCCCAGTCTCTATTACTCTATATAACACATTCCCAGTCTCTATTACTCTATATAACACATTCCCAGTCTCTGTTACTCTATATAACACATTCCCAGTCTCTGTTACTCTATATAACACATTACCAGTCTCTATTACTCTATATAACACATTCCCAGTCTCTATTACTCTATATAACACATTCCCAGTCTCTATTACTCTATATAACACACTCCCAGTCTCTATTACTCTACATAACACATTCCCAGTCTCTGTTACTCTATATAACACATTCCCAGTCTCTTTCACTCTATATAACACATTCCCAGTCTCTATTGCTCTATGGATTGGAGGGTAGCTAATGTAACCCCACTATTCAGAAAAGGTGGCAGAGAGAAAACGGGGAATTATAGACAGTTAAGCCTGACATCGGTAGTGGGGAAAATGCTAGAGTCCATTATAAAAGATATAATAGCAGAGCACTTGGAAAACAGTGACAGGATCGGACAAAGTCAACATGGAATTACAAAAGGTAAATCGTGCTTGGCTAATCTACTGGAATTTTTTGAGGATGTAACTGGTAGAATACATAAGGGAGAACCAGTGGATGTGGTGTATTTGGACTTTCAGAAGGCTTTCGATAAGGTCCCGCATAAGAGATTAACGTGTAAAGTTAAAGCACATGGGATTGGGGGCAAGGTACTGACTTGGATAAAGAACTGGTTGGCAGACAGGAAGCAAAGAGTTGTAATAAGTGGCTCTTTTTCCGAGTGGCAGGCAGTGACTCGTGGGGCACCGCAGGGATCGGTGCTAGGACCCCAGCTATTCACAATGTATATTAATGATCTAGACGAGGGAACTAGATGTAATATCTCCAAGTTTGCAGACGACACAAAGCTGGGTGGGTGTGTGTGCTGTGAGGAGGATGCCGAGAAACTCCAGTATGATTTGGACAGGTTGGGTGATTGGGCAGAAGCATGGCAGATGCAGTATAATGTGGATAAATGTGAGGTTATCCACTTTGGTGGCAAAAACAGGAAGGTAGATTATTAGCTGAACGGCAATAGATTGGGAGAAGGGGAAGTGCAACGAGACCTGGGTGTCCTTGTGCACCAGTCGCTGAATGTAAGCATGTAGGTGCAACAGGCGATTAAGAAGGCAAATGGTATGTTGGCCTTCATAGCAAGTGGATTCGAGTACAGGAGCAAGGATGTCTTGCTGCAGTTGTACAGGGCCTTGGTGAGACCACACCTTGAGTATTGTGTGCAGTTTTGGTAGCCTTATCTGAGGAAGGATGTTCTTGCCATGGAGGGAGTAAACATAGAAGATAGGAGCAGGAGTAGGCCATTTGGCCCCTCGAGCCTGCTCCGCCATTCAATGAGATCATGGCTGATCATCCAAATTCAGTACCCTGTCCCTGCTTTCACCCATATCCCTTGATCCCTTTAGCCTTAAGAAATATATCCAACTCCTTCTTGAATATATTTAATGAATTGGCCTCCACTGCCTTCTGTGGTAGAGAATTCCACAGGTTCACCACTCTCTGGGTGAAGAAATTCCTCCTCATCTCTGTCCTAAATGGCTTACCCCTTATCCTTAGACTGTGACCCCTGGCTCTGGACTCCCCGGCCATCGGGAACATCCTTCCTGCATCCAGTCTGTCTAGTCCTGTTAGAATTTTATAAGTTTCAATGAGATCCCTTCTTATTCTTCTAAACTCCAGCGAGTATAAGCCCAATCGACACAATCTCTCCTCATACGCCATTCCTGCCATCCCAGGTATCAGTCTGGTGAATCTTCGCTGCACTCCCTCCATGGCAAGAACATCCTTCCTCAGATAAGGCGACCAAAACTGCACATAATACTCAAGGTGTGGTCTCACCAAGGTCCTGTACAACTGCAGCAAGACATCCTTGTTCTTGTACTTGAACCCTCTTGCTACGTAGGCCAACATACCATTTGCCTTCTTAACCGCCTGCTGCACCTGCATGCTTACCTTCAGCGACTGGTGCACAAGGACACCCAGGTCTCGTTGCACTTCCCCTTCTCCCAATCTATTGTCGTTCAGATAATAATCTGCCTTCCTGTTTTTGCCACCAAAGTGGATAACCTCGCATTTATCCACATTATACTGCATCTGCCATGCTTCTGCCCAATCAGCCAACCTGTCCAAATCATACTGGAGATTCTCGGCATCCTCACAGCACATACGCCCACCCAGCTTTGTGTCATCTGCAAACTTGGAGATATTACCTCTAGTTCCCTCGTCTAGATCATTTATATATATTGTGAATAGCTGGGGTCCTAGGACCAATCCTTGCGGTACCCCACTAGTCACAGCCTGCCACTCGGAAAAAGAGCCGTTTATTCCAACTCTTTGCTTCCTGTCTGCCAACCAGTTCTTTATCCAAGTCAGTACCTTGCCCCCAGTCCCATGTGCCTTAAATTTACACGCTAATCTCTTATGCGGGACCTTATCGAAAGCCTTCTGAAAGTCCAAATACACCACATCCACTGGTTCTCCCTTATCTATTCTACCAGTTACATCCTCAAAAAATTCCAGTAGATTAGTCAAGCAGGATTTACCTTTTGTGAACCCATGTTGACTTTGTCCGATCCTGTCACTGTTTTCCAAGTGCTCTGCTATTACATCTTTTATAATGGACTTTAGCATTTTCCTCACGACCAATGTCAGGTTTACCGGTCTGTAATTCCCCGTTTTTTCTCTACCACCTTTTTTGAATAGTGGGGTAACATTAGCTACCCTCCAATCCATGGGAACTGTTCCAGAGTCTATAGAATTTTGGAAGATGACCAGCAATGCATCTACTATTTCTAGGGCCACTTCCTTAAGTACCCTAGGATGTAGATTATCAGGCCCTGGGGATTTATCGGCCTTCATTCTCGTCAATTTCCCTAACACCATTTCCCTACAAATACTGATTTCATTCAGTTCCTCCTTCTCATTAGACCCTATGTTCCCCAACATCTCTGGGAGGTTATTTGTGACCTCCTTTGTGAAGACAGAACTAAAGTATGTATTTAATTGGTCTGCCATTTCTTTGTTCCCCATTATAAATTCCCCTGATTCTGACTGCAAGGGACCTACGCTTGACTTCACCAATCTTTTTCTCTTCACATATCTATAAAAGCTTTTACAGTCAATTTTTATGTTCCCTGAAAGCTTACTCTCATACTCTATTTTCCCCCTCTTAGTTAATCCCTTTGTCCTCCTTTGCTGAATTCTAAACTGCTCCCAATCCTCAGGTTTACTGCTTTTTCTGGCCAATTTATATGTCTTCTCCTTGGGTCTTATGCTATCCCTAATTTCCCTTGTTAGCCACGGTTGAGTCACCTTTTTTGTTTTATTTTTATGCCAAACAGGGTTGAACAAATTCTGTAATTCATCCATGCGATCTTTGAATGTTTGCCATTGCCTATCCACTGTCAACCCTTTGAGTAACATTCCCCAATCAATCCTACCCAACTTGCGCCTCATACCATCGTAGTTTCCTTTATTTAAATTCAGGACCCTAGTCTCTGAGTCAAATACTTCACTCTCATCTTAATGAAGAATTCGATCATATTATGATCGCTCCTCCCCAAGGGGCCTCGCACAACAAGATTGCTAATTAATCCTTTCTCATTACATAATACCTAGTCTAAGATGGCCTGATCTCTAGTTGATTCCTCGACATATTGGTCCAGGAAACCAACCCGTATACACTCCAGGAATTCCTCCTCCACAGTATTGTTACTAATTTGGTTAGCCCAATCTATGTGTAGATTAAAGTCACCCATGATAACTGCTGTGCCCTTATTGCACGCGTCTCTCATTTCCCGTTTAATGCCATCCCCAACCTCCGCCTTACTGTTTGGAGGTCTGTATACCACTCCCACTAACGTTTTCTGCCCCTTGGTATTTCTCGGTTATACCCATACAGATTCCACACCATCAGAGCTAATATCCTTCATTTCAATTGTGTTAATCCCCTCTTTAACCAGTAATGCTACCCCACCTCCTTTTCCTTTTTGCCTATCGTTCCTGAATATTGAATACCCCTGGATGTTGAGTTCCCAGACTTGGTCACCCTGGAGCCATGTTTCCGTAACCCCAATCATATCATATCCGTTTACCTCTATTTGCGCAGCTAATTCATCCACCTTATTATGAATGCTCCTTGCATTAAGACACAAGGCCTTCAGGCTTGTTTTTTTAACACTCTTACACCTTTTAGAATTATTATTTACTGTGGCCATGTTTGATTTAAACCCTTGATTTCTCTGACTGCCACATTTGTTTTTCTCCTTCCTGTCTTTTGCTTCTATCCTTGTTTCCCTTTCCTCTGTCTCCCTGCTCGGGTTCCCAACCACTTGCCATTTTAGTTTAAACACTCCCCCAGAGCACTAGCAAACACTCCCCCTAGGTCATCGGTCCCGGTCCTGCCCAGGTGCAAACCGTCCGGTTTGTACTGGTCCCACCTCCCCCAGAACCGGTTCCAATGTCCCAGGAATTTGAATCCCTCCCCCTTGCACCATTCCTCTAGCCATGTATTCATCTGAAATATCCTTCTATTTCTACTCTGACTAGCACGTGGCACTGGTAGCAATCCTGAGATTACTACCTTTGAGGTCCTATTTTTAAATTTACCTCCTAACTCCCTATATTCAGCTTTTAAACCTCATCCCATTTTTTACCTATATCGTTGGTACCTATATGCACCACGACAACTGGCTGTTCACCCTCCCCTTCCAAAATGTTTAGCAGCCGTTCTGAGACATCCTTGACCCTTGCACCAGGGAGGCAACATACCATCCTGAAGTCACGTTTGCGGCCGCAGAAACGCCTATCTATTCCCCTTACAATAGAATCCCCTATTACTATAGCTCTCCCACTCTTTTTCCTCCCGTCCTGTGCAGCAGAGCCACCCCATGTGCCAGGAAGTTGGCTGCTGCTGCCTTCCCCTGATAAGCCATCCTCCCCAACACTATCCAAAGCGGTATATCTGTTTGAGAGTGGGATGGTCACAGGGGACCCCTGCACTACCTGCCTGCACTTACTACTCTGCCTGGTGGTCACCCATTCTCTTCCTGCCTGTGCAGCCTTTACCTGCGGTGTGACCAACTCCCTAAACGTGTTATCCACGACGTCCTCAGCATCGCGAATGCTCCAGTATGTATCCACTTGCAGCTCCAGCGCCACAATGCGGTCTGTCAGTAGCTGCAGCTGGATACACTTCCCGCACACATGGTCGTCAGGGACACAGGAAGTGTCCCTGATTTCCCACATAGCGCAGGAGGAGCATGCCACGGGGCTGAGCTGTCCTGCCATGACTTACCCTTTAATTAATTCAAATTAAATTAAATCAAATCAATCCCACCAATTACACTACAATTAAATGATATACTGAAGGGCCCTGTTTACCAGCAGTCCCCGCTACACCACAGACTCCCTATAAACTATAAACCACAAATTTTAAGTTTGGAAAAAAGGAGAAAGAGAGAAATACTCACCAGCTAAGATTCACCAGACTGATACCTGGGATGGCAGGAATGAAGAATGAGCAGAGATTGGGTCGATTAGGCTTATATTCGCTGGAGTTTAGAAGAATGAGAGGGGATCTCATTGAAACTTGTAAAATTCTAACAGGACTAGACAGACTAGATGCAGGAAGGATGTTCCCGATAGCGGGGGAGTCCAGAACCAGGGGTCACAGTCTAAAGGGGTAAGCCATTTAGGACAGAGATGAGGAGGAATTTCTTCACCCAGAGAGTGGTGAACCTGTAGAATTCTCTACCACAAAAGGCAGTTGAGGCCAATTCATTAAATATATTCAAGAAAGAGTTAGATATATTTCTTAAGGCTAAAGGGATCAAGGGATATGGGAAGAAAGCAGGGACAGGGTACTGAATTTGGATGATCAGCCATGATCTCATTAAATGGCGGAGCAGGCTCGAGGGGCCGAATGGCCTACTCCTGCTCCTATCTTCTATATATCTATAACACATTCACAGTCTCTATTACTCTATATAACACATTCCCAGTCTCTATTACTCTATATAACACATTCCCAGTCTCTATTACTCTATATAACACATTCCCAGTCTCTATTACTCCATATAATACAGTCTCAGTCTCTATTACTCTATATAATACACTCTCAGTCTCTATTACTCTATATAATACACTCTCAGTCTCTATTACTCTAAAAAGCAGGTTCTCAGTCTCTGTTACTCGATATAACACATTCCCAGTCTCTGTTACTCTATATCACACATTCCCAGTCTCTATTACTCTATATAGCACATTCCCAGTCTCTATTACTCTATATAACACATTCCCAGTCTCTATTACTCTATATAGCACATTCCCAGTCTCTATTACTCTATATAACACATTCCCAGTCTCTATTACTCTATATAACACATTCCCAGTCTCTATTATCTATGTAATACAGTCTCAGTCTCTATTACTCTATATAACACATTCCCAGTCTCTATTACTCTATATAACACACTCCCAGTCTCTATTACTCTATATAACACATTCCCAGTCTCTATTTACTCTATACAACACATTCCCAGTCTCTATTTACTCTATATGACACATTCCCAGTCTCTATTGCTCTATATGACACATTCCCAGTCTCTATTTACTCTATACAACACATTCCCAGTCTCTATTTAATCTATATGACACATTCCCAGTCTCTATTGCTCTATATGACACACTCCCAGTCTCTATTATTACTCTATATAACACATTCCCAGTCTCTATTTACTCTATATGACACACTCCCAGTCTCTATTTAATCTATATGACACACTCCCAGTCTCTATTTACTCTATATGACACATTCCCAGTCTCTATTTACTCTATATGACACATTCCCAGTCTCTATTACTCTATATGACACACTCCCAGTCTCTATTTACTCTATATAACACATTCCCAGTCTCTATTTACTCTATATGACACACTCCCAGTCTCTATTTAATCTATATGGCACATTCCCAGTCTCTATTTACTCTATATGACACATTCCCAGTCTCTATTTAATCTATATGACACATTCCCAGTCTCTATTTACTCTATATGACACATTCCCAGTCTCTATTGCTCTATATGACACACTCCCAGTCTCTATTTACTCTATACAACACATTCCCAGTCTCTATTTACTCTATATGACACACTCCCAGTCTCTATTATTACTCTATATGACACACTCCCAGTCTCTATTGCTCTATATGACACACTCCCAGTCTCTATTTACTCTATATAACACATTCCCAGTCTCTATTTAATCTATATGACACATTCCCAGTCTCTATTTAATCTATATGACACACTCCCAGTCTCTATTTACTCTATATAACACACTCCCAGTCTCTATTGACTCTATATAACACATTCCCAGTCTCTATTTACTCTATATGACACATTCCCAGTCTCTATTTAATCTATATGACACACTCCCAGTCTCTATTTACTCTATATAACACATTCCCAGTCTCTATTTACTCTATATAACACATTCCCAGTCTCTATTTAATCTATATGACACATTCCCAGTCTCTATTTAATCTATATGACACACTCCCAGTCTCTATTTACTCTATACAACACACTCCCAGTCTCTATTGCTCTATATAACACACTCCCAGTCTCTATTTACTCTATATAACACATTCCCAGTCTCTATTTACTCTATATAACACATTCCCAGTCTCTATTGCTCTATATGACACACTCCCAGTCTCTATTTACTCTATATAACACATTCCCAGTCTCTATTTACTCTATATAACACATTCCCAGTCTCTATTGCTCTATATAACACATTCCCAGTCTCTATTTAATCTATATGACACATTCCCAGTCTCTATTTAATCTATATGACACATTCCCAGTCTCTATTTACTCTATATAACACACTCCCAGTCTCTATTTACTCTATATGACACACTCCCAGTCTCTATTTACTCTATATGACACATTCCCAGTCTCTATTTACTCTATATAACACATTCCCAGTCTCTATTTACTCTATATAACACACTCCCAGTCTCTATTTACTCTATATAACACATTCCCAGTCTCTATTTACTCTATATGACACACTCCCAGTCTCTATTTAATCTATATGACACACTCCCAGTCTCTATTTACTCTATATAACACACTCCCAGTCTCTATTTACTCTATATAACACATTCCCAGTCTCTATTTACTCTATATAACACATTCCCAGTCTCTATTTACTCTATATGACACATTCCCAGTCTCTATTTAATCTATATAACACACTCCCAGTCTCTATTTACTCTATATGACACACTCCCAGTCTCTATTTACTCTATATAACACATTCCCAGTCTCTATTTACTCTATATGACACACTCCCAGTCTCTATTTACTCTATATGACACACTCCCAGTCTCTATTTACTCTATATAACACATTCCCAGTCTCTATTTAATCTATATGACACACTCCCAGTCTCTATTTAATCTATATAACACACTCCCAGTCTCTATTTACTCTATATGACACACTCCCAGTCTCTATTTACTCTATATAACACATTCCCAGTCTCTATTTACTCTATATGACACACTCCCAGTCTCTATTTACTCTATATGACACACTCCCAGTCTCTATTTACTCTATATAACACATTCCCAGTCTCTATTTACTCTATATAACACATTCCCAGTCTCTATTTAATCTATATGACACACTCCCAGTCTCTATTTACTCTATATGACACATTCCCAGTCTCTATTTACTCTATATGACACATTCCCAGTCTCTATTGCTCTATATGACACACTCCCAGTCTCTATTTACTCTATACAACACATTCCCAGTCTCTATTTACTCTATATGACACATTCCCAGTCTCTATTATTACTCTATATGACACATTCCCAGTCTCTATTGCTCTATATGACACATTCCCAGTCTCTATTTACTCTATATGACACATTCCCAGTCTCTATTGCTCTATATGACACACTCCCAGTCTCTATTTACTCTATATGACACACTCCCAGTCTCTATTTAATCTATATGACACACTCCCAGTCTCTATTTACTCTATATAACACACTCCCAGTCTCTATTTACTCTATATAACACATTCCCAGTCTCTATTTACTCTATATAACACATTCCCAGTCTCTATTTACTCTATATGACACATTCCCAGTCTCTATTTAATCTATATAACACACTCCCAGTCTCTATTTACTCTATATGACACACTCCCAGTCTCTATTTACTCTATATAACACATTCCCAGTCTCTATTTACTCTATATGACACACTCCCAGTCTCTATTTACTCTATATGACACACTCCCAGTCTCTATTTACTCTATATAACACATTCCCAGTCTCTATTTAATCTATATGACACACTCCCAGTCTCTATTTAATCTATATAACACACTCCCAGTCTCTATTTACTCTATATGACACACTCCCAGTCTCTATTTACTCTATATAACACATTCCCAGTCTCTATTTACTCTATATGACACACTCCCAGTCTCTATTTACTCTATATGACACACTCCCAGTCTCTATTTACTCTATATAACACATTCCCAGTCTCTATTTACTCTATATAACACATTCCCAGTCTCTATTTAATCTATATGACACACTCCCAGTCTCTATTTACTCTATATGACACATTCCCAGTCTCTATTTACTCTATATGACACATTCCCAGTCTCTATTGCTCTATATGACACACTCCCAGTCTCTATTTACTCTATACAACACATTCCCAGTCTCTATTTACTCTATATGACACATTCCCAGTCTCTATTATTACTCTATATGACACATTCCCAGTCTCTATTGCTCTATATGACACATTCCCAGTCTCTATTTACTCTATATGACACATTCCCAGTCTCTATTGCTCTATATGACACACTCCCAGTCTCTATTTACTCTATATAACACACTCCCAGTCTCTATTACTCTATATAACACATTCCCAGTCTCTATTTACTCTATATGACAGACTCCCAGTCTCTATTATTACTCTATATGACACATTCCCAGTCTCTATTGCTCTATATAACACATTCCCAGTCTCTATTATCTATGTAATACATTCCCAGTCTCTATTGCTCTATATGACACACTCCCAGTCTCTATTTACTCTATATGACACATTCCCAGTCTCTATTGCTCTATATGACACACTCCCAGTCTCTATTTACTCTATACAACACATTCCCAGTCTCTATTTAATCTATATGACACATTCCCAGTCTCTATTGCTCTATATGACACACTCCCAGTCTCTATTTACTCTATACAACACATTCCCAGTCTCTATTATTACTCTATATAACACACTCCCAGTCTCTATTGCTCTATATAACACATTCCCAGTCTCTATTACTCTATATAACACACTCCCAGTCTCTATTGCTCTATATGACACATTCCCAGTCTCTATTACTCTATATAACACATTCCCAGTCTCTATTACTCTATATAACACATTCCCAGTCTCTATTATTACTCTATATAACACACTCCCAGTCTCTATTACTCTATATAACACACTCCCAGTCTCTATTACTCTATATAACACACTCCCAGTCTCTATTACTCTATATGACACATTCCCAGTCTCTATTACTCTATATAACACACTCCCAGTCTCTATTTACTCTATACAACACATTCCCAGTCTCTATTTAATCTATATGACACATTCCCAGTCTCTATTGCTCTATATGACACACTCCCAGTCTCTATTGCTCTATATAACACACCCCCAGTCTCTATTACTCTCTATACACAGCATGGCAGCCTTGACGCAGGTACTGACACAGAGACTGAGCCTCTGTAAGCTGCTGTCTCTGTTGAACGGTGCACTCACCATGTATGCATGATCACTGTCTGCTGGCTCTGCAGTCCGTTCTCCTGCTGTAACTTGCTGAGATTCGGAGGTCACCGGCATCTAGAAAACAAGGAGCCCTGCTGTAAAGGACTTATCCGACCGACGCATCCATGTGCTGATTCTTTTAACATAGCACCATAGCCGTGGCTGAGTAGAACAAATAACCCATAATAGAATAGGCAGATAGTAAGCAAATAGTTGGAATAAATGGGTCGTTTTCCGAGTGGCAGGCAGTGACTAGTGGGGTACCGCAGGGATCGGTCCTAGGACCCCAGCTGTTCACAATATATATTAATGATCTGGACGAGGGAATTGGATGTAATATCTCCAAATTTGCAGACGACACAAAGCTGGGTGGGAGGGTAAGCTGTGAGGAGGATGTTGTGAAACTCCAGTACGATTTGGACAGGTTGGTTGATTGGGCAGAAACATGGCAAATGCACTATAATGTGGATAAATGTGAGGTTATCCACTTTGGTGGCAAAAACAGGAAGGCAGATTATTATTTGAATGGCAATAGATTGGGAGAAGGGGAAGTGCAACGAGACCTGGGTGTTCTTGTGCACCAGTCGCTGAAGGTAAGCATGCAGGTGCAGCAGGCGGTTAGGAAGGCAAATGGTATGTTGGCCTTCGTAGCGAGAGGGTTTGAGTACAGGAACAAAGATGTCTTGCTGCAGTTGTACAGGGCCTTGGTGAGACCGCACCTTGAGTATTGTGTGCAGTTTTGGTCGCCTTACCTGAGGAAGGATGTTCTTGCCATGGAAGGAGTGCAGCGAAGATTCACCAGGCTGATACCTGGGGTGGCAGGAATGACGTATGAGGAGAGATTGTGTCGATTGGGCTTATACTCACTGGAGTTTAGAAGATTGAGAGGGGATCTCATCGAAACCTATAAAATTCTGTCAGGCCTGGACAGACTAGATGCAGGAAGGATGTTCCCGATGGCCGGGGAGTCCAGAACTAGGGGTCATAATCTAAGGATAAGGGGTAAGCCATTTAGGACTGAGATGAGGAGGAATTTCTTCACCCAGAGAGTGGTGAACCTGTGGAATTCTTTGCCACAGAGGGCGGTGGAGGCCAGTTCATTAAATATATTTAGGAAGGAGTTGGATATATTTCTTAAGGCTAAAGGGATCAAGGGATATGGGGAGAAGGCAGGGACAGGGTACTGAATTTGGACGATCAGCCATGATCTCATTGAAAGGCGGAGCAGGCTCGAGGGGCCGAACAGCCAACTCCTGCTCCTATCTTCTATGTTTCTATGTTTCTATAATAAACATGGAGCAGGTCAGCACTCGTCATTCATTTAGCAACTGACCCACTGTAGAGAGGCTGCAAGTGGTGAATGGCAAAACTCCCCTTACAATCTCTGACACCTCTCCTCGGTAGGTTGATCACAAACTGTAACACATCACTCGGGTGTGTTTATTAACAGATATGCAGCATGTCTGGAGCTAATCGGACACACATATTGAGCAGGTCTCTTCCATTTAGTGTTGGATTTGAATGCGGGGGAAATGTTTTGCTGTCTTTGTGTTCGCTTAATTCTGATTGAGCATAAAACCAGATATGAGAAAAAGTAAACAGGGATCGAACATGACTGATTTTTTTGATTGTTTCCGTTCATTTTAGGAACCAGTTGGAGAGTTTACCCTTCTGTGTTCTCTATGGATATGTCCTGCTGAGTGTCCACGCCATCTATATTTGCCCAGTTCAATGTACATCCACTTGAGCACGTAAGCCAGGCTGACACTCCCAGTGCAGTGCTGAGGGAGTGCTGCACTGTCGGAGGTGCCGTCTTTCGGATGAGACGTTAAACCGAGACCCCGTCTGCTCTCTCAGGTGGACGTAAACGATCCCGTGGCCACTATTTCGAAGTAGGACAGGGAAGCTTTCCTCGGCGTCCTGCCCAATATTTATCCCTCAACCAACATCACTAAAAACAGATTATATGGTCATTTGTCTCATTTGCTGTTTGTGGGAGCTTGCTGTGCGCACTCCAAAAAACTACTTCATTGGCTGTAAAGCACTTTGGGACATCCTGAGGTTATGAAAGGCGCTATAGAAATGCAAGTCTTTCTGCCTATAATATCGATTGTGTGTACATTCATTGCACTGTCCGTGAGCTGGTGTATCAGTGGCACTCTAGACTCCAGGCCTGGTAAGATGGGGACCTCTGGTACAAGTGATACTCTGGTATCATGCTTTGTACGTACCTGGTCAGCAGCAGAAAACTGCCGAATGTCCGGAGGGGAAGGTTTCATCTGATGAGATTTACACCGGGAACAGACCTGAAATAGAAAGAATGTGAAGAGATATGTGTTTGGGCCTGTGCCTTAAACACCTAGGACAAGCGAAAAGGACCACAAGGTTTGGCCATTCAACCCGTCCGCCCTGTGTGTCAGTTTGTTAGTTATTTCCGGCCATCCCTCCATATCTCTCACTAACATTAATTCTTTTCAAACCTCAATGGATTGTGAATCTATGATCTAAGGGGCAGTGAATTCCACATTTTCAGACCCTGGTAGCTTCCTTGTGCCACAGCAAGTTCAATATTTTCATCCTGCTTTCAAGGCCCTCCATCATCTCATCCAACCCTACCTTGGGAATCTCCTCCAGCCTCACACACAAAATCTAACCTCTGCTTCTCTAACACTGGGATAATCCCTGTCTCCCAGTCCCTCTACCACTGGGATAATCCCTGTCTCCCAGTCCCTCTACCACTGGGATAATCCCTGTCTCCCAGCCCCTCTAACACTGGGATAATCCCTGTCTCCCAGTCCCTCTACCACTGGGATTATCCCTGTCTCCCAGGCCCTCTAACACTGGGATAATCCTCATTCCCAGTCCCTCTAACACAGTGATAATCCCTGTCTCCCAGGCCCTCTAACACTGGGATAATCCTCATTCCCAGTCCCTCTAACACAGTGATAATCCCTGTCTCCCAGTCCCTCTAACACTGGGATAATCCTCATTCCCAGTCCCTCTAACACTGGGATAATCCCTGTCTATCTAACACTGGGATAATCCCTGTCTCCCAGTCCCTCTAACACTGGGATAATCCCCGTCTCCCAATCCCTCTACCACTGCGATAATCCTCATTCCCAATCCCTCTAACACTGCGATAATCTCTGTCTCCCGGTCCCTCTACCTCTGGGATAATCCTCATTCCAATCCCTCTAACACAGGGATAATCCTCATTCCCAGTCTCTCTAACACTGGGCTAATCCCTGTTTCCCAGTCTCTCTAACACTGGGCTAATCCCTGTTTCCCAGCCTCTCTAACACTGGACTAATCCCTGTCTCCCTGTCTCTCTAACCCTGGGATAATCCCTGTCTCCCAGTACCTCTACCACTGGGATAATCCTCATTTCCAGTCCCTCTAACAGTGGGATAATCCCTGTCTCCCAGTCCCTCTAACAGTGGGATAATCCCTGTCTCCCAGTCTCTCTAACACTGGGAAAATCTCTGTCTCCCAGTCCCTCTACCACTGGGATAATTCTCATTCCCAGTCCCTCTACCACTGGGATAATCCTCATTCCCAGTCCCTCTAACACTGGACTAATCCCTGTTTCCCAGTCTCTCTAACACTGGGCTAATCCCTGTTTCCCAGTCTCCCTAACACTGGACTAATCCCTGTTTCCCAGTCTCTCTAACACTGGGATAATCCCTGTTTCCCAGTCTCTCTAACACTGGATTAATCCCTGTCTCCCAGTCTCTCTACTGGGCTAATCCCTGTTTCCCAGTCTCTCTAACACTGGGCTAATCCCTGTTTCCCAGTCTCTCTAACACTGGGCTAATCCCTGTTTCCCAGTCTCCCTAACACTGGACTAATCCCTGTTTCCCAGTCTCTCTAACACTGGGATAATCCCTGTTTCCCAGTCTCTCTAACACTGGATTAATCCCTGTCTCCCAGTCTCTCTACTGGGCTAATCCCTGTTTCCCAGTCTCTCTAACACTGGGCTAATCCCTGTTTCCCAGTCTCTCTAACACTGGGCTAATCCCTGTTTCCCAGTCTCTCTAACTCTGGGCTGATCCCTGTTCCCCAGGCTCAGGCAGTGATTGGCTACTGCAGCTTTTGACTGACCTTTCTTTTGATGAGGACTACGAATGTTGCAGACACACCGTACAGTACCAGCACCGTGCACACGCCCACCAAAACAGATTGGAGTGCGAAAGAAGGCGGAGGCTCCACGTAACCTGTGCCTGGAGTGGAAAAACACACACCTGTCACACTCGCTGGGTGGGGAGGTTTCACAGAGAGCCAAATGGTTTTTGCTGTGAGAGTCTGGTCAATGGTTCAGTGCACCACACTTTAGGAAGGATGTTAAGGCCTTGGAGAATGGCAGAGGAGATTTACTGGAATGCTACCAGGGATGAGGGAGGGACTTCAGTTTTGTGGGGAGACTGGAGAAGATAAGGTTGTTCTCCTTTGAGCAGAGAAGATTAAGGGGAGATTTAATAGAGGTCTTCAAAACCATGAAGGGCTTTGATAGAGTAAATAAGGAGAAACTGTTTCCAGTGGCAGGAGGGTCGGTAACCAGAGGACACAGAGTTAAGGTCATTGGCAAAAGAACCAGAGGGGAGGTGAGGGGAATTGTTTTACGCAGCGAGTTGTTGTGATCTGGAATGCGCTGCCTGAAAGGGCTTGGAAGCACATTCAATAGTAACTTTCAAAAGGGAATTCGATAAATACTTGAAGGGGAAAAATTTGCAGGGATATGGGGGAAAGAGCAGGGGGGGAGTGGGACTAATTGGTCGCTCTTTCAGAGAGCAGGCACAGGCACGATGGGCCGAATGTCTCCTTCTGTAC
This sequence comes from Somniosus microcephalus, assembly GCF_052327205.1. Lineage (NCBI taxonomy): Eukaryota > Metazoa > Chordata > Chondrichthyes > Squaliformes > Somniosidae > Somniosus > Somniosus microcephalus. The sequence continues at coordinate 8,914,013 of NC_141014.1, read as the reverse complement.
TGTATGATTCTATGATTCTTTGTGCTGACTGGCGAGATATTCCATAGAGCAGGAGTGGCAGTGAGATTCTCCCCATCAACTGCTGTAAATACACCTCCTGTTAGAAACATAAAAACATAGAAGATAGGAGCAGGAGTAGGCCATTCGGCCCCTCGAGCCTGCTCCGCCATTCAATGAGATCATGGCTGATCATCCAAATTCAGTACCCTGTCCCTGCTTTCTCCCCATATCCCTTGATCCCTTTAGCCTTAAGAAATATATCCAACTCTTTCTTGAATATATTTAATGAACTGGCCTCCACCACCCTCTGTGGCAGAGAATTCCACAGGTTCACCACTCTCTGGGTGAAGAAATTCCTCCTCATTTCAGTCCTAAATGGCTTACCCCTTATCCTTAGACTATGACCCCTGGTTCTGGACTCCCCGGCCATCGGGAACATCCTTCCTGCATCTAGTCTGTCGAGGCCTGACAGAATTTTATAGGTTTCGATGAGATCCCCTCTCAATCTTCTAAACTCCAGTGAGTATTAGCCCAATCAACACAATCTCTCCTCATACGTCATTCCTGCCATCCCAGGTATCAGCCTGGTGAATCTTCGCTGCACTCCTTCCATGGCAAGAACGTCCTTCCTCAGGTAAGGCGACCAAAGCTGCACACAATACTCAAGGTGTGGTCTCATCAAGGCCCTGTACAACTGTAGCAAGACATCCTTGTTCCTGTACTCGAACCCTATTGCTACGAAGGCCAACATACCATTTACCTTCTTAACGGCCTGCTGCACCTGCATGCTTACCTTCAGCGACTGGTGCACAAGAACACCCAGGTCTCTTTGCACTTCCCCTTCTCCCAATCTATTGCCATTCAAATAATAATCTGCCTTCCTGTTTTTGCCACCAAAGTGGATAACCTCACATTTATCCACATTATAGTGCATTTGCCATGTTTCTGCCCAATCACCCAACCTGTCCAAATCGTTCTGGAGTTTCACGACATCCTCCTCACAGCTTACCCTCCCACCCAGCTTTGTGTCGTCTGCAAATTTGGAGATATTACATCCAATTCCCTCGTCCAGATCATTAATATATATTGTGAACAGCTGGGGTCCTAGGACCGATTCTTGCAGTACCCCACTAGTCACTGCCTGCCACTCGGAAAACGACCCGTTTATTCCAACTCTTTGCTTTCTGTCCGCCAACCAGTTCTCTATCCTAGTCAATACCTTGCCCCCAATCCCGTGTGCCTTAATTTTGCACGCTAATCTCTTATGTAGGACCTTATCAAAAGTCTTCTGAAAGTCCAAATACACCACATCCACTGGTTCTCCCTTATCTATTTTACCAGTTACATCCTCAAAAAATTCCAGTAGATTAGTCAAGCATGATTTACCTTTTGTAAATCCATGTTGACTTTGTCCGATCCTGTCACTGCTTTCCAAGTGCTCTGCTATTACATCTTTTATAATGGACTCTAGCATTTTCCCCACTACCGATGTCAGGCTTACCGGTCTATAATTCCCCGCTTTTTCTCTACCACCTTTTTTGAATAGTGGGGTAACATTAGCTACCCTCCAATCCATGGGTACTGTTCCAGAGTCTATCGAGTTCTGGAAGATGACCAGTAATGCATCTACTATTTCTAGGGCCACTTCCTTAAGTACCCTAGGATGTAGATTATCAGGCCCTGGGGATTTATCGGCCTTCAGTCACATCAATTTTCCTAACACCATTTCCCTACAAATACTGATTTCTTTCAGTTCCACCCTTTCATCAGACCCTATGTTCCCCGGCATCTCTGGGAGATTATTTGTGTCCTCCTTTGTGAAGACAGAACCAAAGTATGTATTTAGTTGGTCTGCCATTTCTTTGTTTCCCATTATAAATTCCCCTGATTCTGACTGCAAGGGACCTACGCTTGACTTCACCAATCTTTTTCTCTTCACATATCTATAAAAGCTTTTACAGTCAGTTTTTATGTTCCCTGCTAGCATACTCTCATATTCTATTTTTGTTTTCTTAATTAATCCCTTTGTCCTCCTTTGTTGAATCCTAAACTGCTCCCAATCCTCAGGATTATTGCTTTTCCTGGCCAATTTATATGTCCTCTCCTTGGATCTTATGCTATCCCTAATTTCCCTTGTTAGCCACGGTTGAGTCACCTTTTTTGTTTTATTTTTATGCCAAACTGGGATGAACAAATTCTGTAGCTCATCCATTCGGTCTTTGAATGTTTGCCATTGCCTATCCACCATCAACCCTTTGAGTGCCATTCCCCAATCAATCCTACCCAACTCGCTCCTCAGACCATCGTAGTTTCCTTTATTTAAATTCAGGACCCTAGTCTCTGAGTCAACTACTTCATTCTCCATCTTAATGAAGAATTCGATCATATTATGATCGCTCCGACCCAAGGGGCCTCGTACAACAAGATTGCTAATTAATCCTTTCTCGTTACATAATACCCAGTCTAAGATGACCTGATCTCTGGTTGGTTCCGCGACATATTGGTCCAGGAAACCATCCCGTAAACACTCCAGGAATTCCTCCTCCACAGTATTGTTACTAATTTGGCTAGCCCAATCTATATGTAGATTAAAGTCACCCATGATGACTGCTGTGCCCTTATTGCACGCTTCTTTAATTTCCCTTTTAATGCCATCCCCAACCTCCGCCTTACTGTTTGGAGGTCTATAAACCACTCCCACTAACATTTTTTTCCCCATACAGATTCCACATCATCAGAGCTAATATCCTTCATTACAATTGTATTAATCCCTTCTTTAACCAGTAATGCTACCCCACCTGCCTTTCCTTTTTGCCTATCTTTCCTGAATATCGAATACCCCTGGATGTTGAGTTCCCAGTCTTGGCCATCCTTGAGCCACGTTTCCGTAATCACAACCAAATCATATATGTTTACCTCTATTTGCGCAGCCAATTCGTCCACCTTATTACAAATGCTCCTCGCATTAAGACACAAAGCCTTCAGGCTTGTTTTTTTAACGCTCTTAGACCTATTAGAATTATTATTTACTGTGGCCACGTTTGATTTAAACTGTTGATTTCTCTGACTGCTACTTGTGTTTTTCTCCTTCCTATCTTTTGCTTTTATCCCTGTTTCCCTTTCCTCTGTCTCCCTGCTCAGGTTCCCAACCCCCTGCCATTTTAGTTTAAACCCCCCCGAACAGTGCTAGCAAACCTCCCCGCAAGGATATTTGTCCCGTTCTGGTTCAGGTGCAACCCGTCCGACTTGTACAAGTCCCACCTTCCCCAGAAGCAGGTCCAGTGATCCAGGAAACTAAGCCAGCCCCAGCCCCACCCCACCCCCCACCTTCCATACTGGGAGGCCGCAGCCTGCAACAAACACTCTCCAACATCCCTCACTGCTTAGTGATGGGATGGAGCCCCGGAGCATTCGGCCGATGGCAATTGTAGCCTCTATGGCTGCCCAGGATGGTCAATGAACTCAGTACAGCATAGGGATTCAACCCAGAGCCTTCTAGTCATAGGGACCTAGGAACAGGAGGAGGCCATTCAGCCTCTCGAGCCTGTTCCACCATTCAATGAGATCATGTGCGATCTGTGACTTAACTCCATATACCCACCTTTGGCACATATCCCTTAATACCTTTGGTTAACAAAAATCTATCAATCTCGGATTTAAAATTAACAATTGACCCCTAGCATCGATTGTCGTTTACAGAAGAGAGTTCCAAACTTCTACCACCCTTTGTGTGTAGAAGTGTTTCCTAATTTCACTCCTGAAAGGTCTGGCTCTAATTTTTAGACTATGCCCCCCTAGTCCTAGACTTCCCAACCAGCGGAAATAGTTTCTCCCTATCTACCCTATCTGTTCCCCTTAATATCCTGAAAACTTCGATCAATCACCCCAGAATCTTCTAAATTCTGGGGAATACAACCCTAGTTTGTGTAATCTCTCCTCGTAATTTAACCCTTGAAGTCCGGGTATCATTCTGGTAAACCTACGCTGCACTCCCTCCAAGGCCAATATATCCTTCCTAAGGTGTGGTGCCCAGAACTGCTCACAGTGCTCCAGGTGTGGTCTAACCAGGGCTTTGTACAGCTGCAGCATAACTTCTACCCCCTTGTATTCCAGTCCTCTAGATATAAAGGCCAACATCCCATTAGCCTTTTTGATTATTTTCTGTACCTGTTCATGACGTTTTAATGATCGATGTACCTGGACCCCCCCAAGTCTCTTTGGACATCCACTGTTTTTAGCTTTTCACCATTTAGAAAGTACCCTGTTCTATCCTTTTTAAGTCCAAAGTGGATGACCTCACATTTGCTTACATTGAAATCCATTTGCCACCATTTTGCCCATTCACTTAATCTGTCAATATCCCTTTGTAATTTTATGTTTCCATCTACACTGCCCACAATGCCGCCTATCTTTGTGTCATCGGTAATTTGGATATATGACTTTCTATGCCATCATCTAAGTCGTTAATAAATATTGTTAATAGTTGAGGCCCCAACACAGATGCCTGCGGGACACCACTAGTCACCTCCTGCCAATTTGAGTACCTGCCCATTATCCCTACTGCCTGTCTCCTGCCACTCAGCCAATTTCCTAACCAGGTCAATAATTTGCCCTCAATTCCATGGGCTTCTACCTTAGATAACAGTCTCTTAGGAGGGGCTTTATCAAATGCCTTCTGGAAGTCCATATAAATAACATCCATAGACATTCCCCTGTCCACTACTTTAGTCACCTCTTCAAAAAATTCAATCAGATTTATCAGGCATGGCCTGGCTTTCACAAATCTATGCTGGCTCTCTTTTCGAGGTGCTCAGTCACCCTATCCTTGATTATAGACGCAAGCATTTTCCTGACAACAGATGTTAGGCTAACTGCTCTATAATTCCCTGGTTTCCCACTCTCACCATTGTTAAAAAGCGGAGTGACATGCACAATTTTCCAACCTAAAGGGATGTTTCCTGAATCTAGAGAACTTTGGAACTCAGGAAATCCCTCCAGTTTATTGCCTCGTCAGGTAGTGCCTTTACCAACAGGCAGCACACAAGGGAGAAGGAGACTGTCCAACACTTTGTTACTGTACGAACGGACTATGTGTGTGTGAGAAAGAGATTGCGTCACTCTGAATGTGTGTGCAGGGGTGAGTGTGTGTGTGGAGAGGGGGAGTGATTCTATAGGTGTGTGTGTGTGTGCATATATGTAGGTAATGTGTGTGGTGCTGTATAACAGGGAGTGGGGTATAACAGGGAGTGGGTATAACAGGGAGTGGGTATAACAGGGAGTGGGGTATAACAGGGAGTGGGGTACAACAGGGAGTGGGGTATAACAGGGAGTGGGTATAACAGGGAGTGGGTATAACAGGGAGTGGGGTACAACAGGGAGTGGGGTATAACAGGGAGTGGGGTATAACAGGGAGTGGGGTATAACAGGGAGTGGGTATAACAGGGAGTGGGTATAACAGGGAGTGGGTATAACAGGGAGTGGGTATAACAGGGAGTGGGGTATAACAGGGAGTGGGGTATAACAGGGAGTGGGGTATAACAGGGAGTGGGGTATAACAGGGAGTGGGTATAACAGGGAGTGGGGTATAACAGGGAGTGGGGTATAACAGGGAGCGGGTATAACAGGGAGCGGGTATAACAGGGAGCGGGTATAACAGGGAGCGGGTATAACAGGGAGTGGGGTATAACAGGGGGTGGGGTATAACAGGGAGTGGGGTATAACAGGGAGTGGGGTATAACAGGGAGTGGGGTATAACAGGGAGTGGGGTATAACAGGGAGTGGGGTATAACAGGGAGTGGGGTATAACAGGGAGTGGGTATAACAGGGAGTGGGTATAACAGGGAGTGGGTATAACAGGGGGTGGGTATAACAGGGAGTGGGTATAACAGGGAGTGGGTATAACAGGGAGTGGGTATAACAGGGAGTGGGTATAACAGGGAGTGGGGTATAACAGGGAGTGGGTATAACAGGGAGTGGGGTATAACAGGGAGTGGGGTATAACAGGGAGTGGGTATAACAGGGAGTGGGTATAACAGGGAGTGGGTATAACAGGGAGTGGGTATAACAGGGAGTGGGTATAACAGGGAGTGGGGTATAACAGGGAGTGGGGTATAACAGGGGGTGGGTATAACAGGGAGTGGGGTATAACAGGGAGTGGGGTATAACAGGGAGTGGGGATAACAGGGAGTGGGGTATAACAGGGAGTGGGGTATAACAGGGAGTGGGGTATAACAGGGAGTGGGTATAACAGGGAGTGGGGTATAACAGGGAGTGGGGTATAACAGGGAGTGGGGTATAACAGGGAGTGGGTATAACAGGGAGTGGGGTATAACAGGGAGTGGGTATAACAAGGAGTGGGGTATAACAGGGAGCGGGGGTATAACAGGGGGTGGGAATAACAGGGAGTGGGGTATAACAGGGAGTGGGGTATAACAGGGAGTGGGGTATAACAGGGAGTGGGGTATAACAGGGAGTGGGTATAACAGGGAGTGGGTATAACAGGGAGTGGGTATAACAGGGAGTGGGGTATAACAGGGGGTGGGTATAACAGGGGGTGGGTATAACAGGGGGTGGGTATAACAGGGGGTGGGGTATAACAGGGAGTGGGGTATAACAGGGAGTGGATATAACAGGGAGTGGGGTATAACAGGGGGTGGGCTATAACAGGGAGTGGGGTCTAACAGGGAGTGGGGTATAACAGGGAGTGGGGTATAACAGGGAGTGGGGTATAACAGGGAGTGGGATATAACGGAGTGGGGTACAACAGGGAGTGGGGTACAACAGGGAGTGGGGTATAACAGGGAGTGGGGTATAACAGGGAGTGGGGTATAACAGGGAGTGGGGTATAACAGGGAGTGGGGTATAACAGGGAGTGGGGTATAACAGGGAGTGGGTATAACAGGGAGTGGGTATAACAGGGAGTGGGTATAACAGGGAGTGGGGTATAACAGGGAGTGGGTATAACAGGGAGTGGGTATAACAGGGAGTGGGGTATAACAGGGAGTGGGGTATAACAGGGAGTGGGGTATAACAGGGAGTGGGTATAACAGGGAGTGGGTATAACAGGGAGTGGGGTATAACAGGGAGTGGGGTATAACAGGGAGTGGGGTATAACAGGGGGTGGGTATAACAGGGGGTGGGTATAACAGGGGGTGGGTATAACAGGGGGTGGGGTATAACAGGGAGTGGGGTATAACAGGGAGTGGATATAACAGGGAGTGGGGTATAACAGGGGGTGGGCTATAACAGGGAGTGGGGTCTAACAGGGAGTGGGGTATAACAGGGAGTGGGGTATAACAGGGAGTGGGGTATAACAGGGAGTGGGATATAACGGAGTGGGGTATAACGGAGTGGGTATAACAGGGAGTGGGAATAACAGGGAGTGGGTATAACAGGGAGTGGGTATAACAGGGAGTGGGGTATAACAGGGAGTGGGAATAACAGGGAGTGGGAATAACAGGGAGTGGGAATAACAGGGAGTGGGAATAACAGGGAGTGGGGTATAACAGGGAGTGGGGTATAACAGGGAGTGGGGTATAACAGGGAGTGGGGGTATAACAGGGAGTGGGGGTATAACAGGGAGTGGGGGTATAACAGGAAGTGGGGTACAACAGGGAGTGGGGTACAACAGGGAGTGGGGTACAACAGGGAGTGGGGTACAACAGGGAGTGGGGTACAACAGGAAGTGGGGTACAACAGGAAGTGGGGTACAACAGGGAGTGGGGTACAACAGGGAGTGGGGTACAACAGGGAGTGGGGTACAACAGGGAGTGGGGTACAACAGGGAGTGGGGTATAACAGGGAGTGGGGTATAACAGGGAGTGGGGTATAACAGGGAGTGGGGTATAACAGGGAGTGGGTATAACAGGGAGTGGGTATAACAGGGAGTGGGGTATAACAGGGAGTGGGTATAACAGGGAGTGGGTATAACAGGGAGTGGGGTATAACAGGGAGTGGGTATAACAGGGAGTGGGGTATAACAGGGAGTGGGGTATAACAGGGAGTGGGGTAGAACAGGGAGTGGGAATAACAGGGAGTGGGAATAACAGGGAGTGGGAATAACAGGGAGTGGGAATAACAGGGAGTGGGGTATAACAGGGAGTGGGGTATAACAGGGAGTGGGGGTATAACAGGGAGTGGGGTATAACAGGGAGTGGGGGTATAACAGGGAGTGGGGGTATAACAGGGAGTGGGGGTATAACAGGGAGTGGGGGTATAACAGGGAGTGGGGTATAACAGGGAGTGGGGGTATAACAGGGAGTGGGGGTATAACAGGGAGTGGGGGTATAACAGGGAGTGGGGTAAAACAGGGAGTGGGTATAACAGGGAGTGGGGTCTAACAGGGAGTGGGTATAACAGGGAGTGGGGTATAACAGCGAGTGGGGTATCGCCGGGACTCACTGTTCCTCACTCTGTCAATGGATTCCTTACTTACCCCGCACTTGCAGCAACGTTCCTGCCCCTGTGTTGTCGGAGGATTCAGACTCTCCGAGGCAGTAGTACATCCCGTTGTACTCGGTGCCCAGCACAGTTAGTACCAATCCCTTGGTGAAAATGGGCACAATGTCAGCGCCCGAATACTTAGCTACAATATTTTGGCGATTGCCCTTGTACAGCTGCACAGTAAATGGGATGGGTTCTGCAGGAGGTTCTGCTGTGGTTGTGGGCTGAGGTGCAATTTTGCATTTATACTCGCACGAAAACCTGACACTTTCGTTCACCACTGCGACGATGATCAATTCTTTCTGGCTGATCTGACAATTCAGTTTTCCCTCACCTAAAACAAGCAAACACTCCAAGTTAGATTCCTCCTCACAGAACAAGACCCAGAACGTTGCCCTTTCACCTCTCACCCCAGCTCAGGCTGATGCGATTAACTTTGGCAGCTGGCAATAAGGGCCCTGCATCAAAAGACTGGAGGAAAACTGCCCAATTGCTCAGAACAGCCCAGAACGAATCCCTGATCATCCGTCGCACGTGCGTGAACGAAGTGTCAGGCTTTTCGTGCGAGTCATAATGCAAAATTGCCACCTCAGCCCACAACCACAGCAGAACCCTCTGCAGAACCCCATCCACTTTACTGTGCAGCTGTACCAAGGGCAGGTGCAGCACGGGTTGGATACAGAGTAAAGCTCCCTCGACACTGTCCCATCAAACACTCCCAGGGCAAGTCCAGCACGGGTTAGATACAGAGAAAAGCTCCCTCTACACTGTCCCGTCAAACACTCCAAGGTCAGGTGCAGCACGGGTTAGATACAGAGTAAAGCTCCCTCTACACTGTCCCATCAAACACTCCCAGGGCAGGTACAGCATGGGTTAGATACAGAGTAAAGCTCCCTCTACACTGTCTCATCAAACACTTCCAGGGCAGGTACAGCACGGGTTAGATACAGAGTAAAGCTCCCTCTACACTGTCTCATCAAACACTCCCACGGCAGGTACAGCACGGGTTAGATACAGACTAAAGCTCCCTCTACACTGTCCCATCAAACACTTCCAGGGCAGGTCCAGCATGGGTTAGATACAGAGTAAAGCTCCCTCAACACTGTCTCATCAAAATCTCCCAGGGCAGGTACAGCACGGGTTAGATACAGAGTAAAGCTCCCTCTACACTGTCCTGTCAAACACTCCCAGGCCTGGTACAGCACGGGGTTAGATACAGAGTAAAGCTCCCTCTACACTGTCCCGTCAAACACTCCAAGGTCAGGTGCAGCACGGGTTAGATACAGAGTAAAGCTCCCTCTACACTGTCCCATCAAACACTCCCAGGGCAGGTACAGCATGGGTTAGATACAGAGTAAAGCTCCCTCTACACTGTCTCATCAAACACTTCCAGGGCAGGTACAGCACGGGTTAGATACAGAGTAAAGCTCCCTCTACACTGTCTCATCAAACACTCCCACGGCAGGTACAGCACGGGTTAGATACAGACTAAAGCTCCCTCTACACTGTCCCGTCAAACACTCCCAGGGCTGGTACAGCACGGGGTTAGATACAGAGTAAAGCTCCCTCTACACTGTCCCGTCAAACACTCGCAGGGCAGGTACATCACGGGTTAGATACAGAGTAAAGCTCCCTTTACACTGTCCCATCAAACACTCCCAGGGCAGGTACAGCACGGGTTAGATACAGAGGAAAGCTCCCTCTGCACTGTCTCATCAAACATTCCCAGGGCAGGTACAGCACGGGTTAGATACAGAGTAAAGCCACCTCTACAATGTCCCATCAAACACTCCCAGTGCAGGTACAGCATGGGTTAGATACAGAGTAAAGCTCCCTCTATACTGTCCCATCAAACACTCTCAGGGCAGGTGCAGCACGGGTTACATACAGAGTGAAGCTCCCTCTGCACTGTCCCATCAAACACTCCCAGGGCAGGTACAGCACGGGTTAGATACAGAGTAAAGCTCACTCTACACTATCCCGTCAAACACTCCCAGGGCAGGTACAGCACGGGTTAGATACCGAGTAAAGCACCCTCTGCACTGTCCCATCAAACACTCCAAGGTTTGGTACAGCACGGGGTTAGATACACATTAAAGCTCCCTCTACACTGTCTCATCAAACACTCCCACGGCAGGTACAGCACGGGTTAGATACAGACTAAAGCTCCCTCTACACTGTCCCATCAAACACTTCCAGGGCATGTCCAGCATGGGTTAGATACAGAGTAAAGCTCCCTCAACACTGTCTCATCAAAATCTCCCAGGGCAGGTACAGCACGGGTTAGATACAGAGTAAAGCTCCCTCTACACTGTCCCGTCAAACACTCCCAGGGCTGGTACAGCACGGGGTTAGATACAGAGTAAAGCTCCCTCGACACTGTCCCGTCAAACACTCGCAGGGCAGGTACATCACGGGTTAGATACAGAGTAAAGCTCCCTTTACACTGTCCCATCAAACACTCCCAGGGCAGGTACAGCACGGGTTAGATACAGAGGAAAGCTCCCTCTGCACTGTCTCATCAAACATTCCCAGGGCAGGTACAGCACGGGTTAGATACAGAGTAAAGCCACCTCTACAATGTCCCATCAAACACTCCCAGTGCAGGTACAGCATGGGTTAGATACAGAGTAAAGCTCCCTCTATACTGTCCCATCAAACACTCTCAGGGCAGGTGCAGCACGGGTTACATACAGAGTGAAGCTCCCTCTACACTGTCCCATCAAACACTCCCAGGGCAGGTACAGCACGGGTTAGATACAGAGTAAAGCTCACTCTACACTATCCCGTCAAACACTCCCAGGGCAGGTACAGCACGGGTTAGATACCGAGTAAAGCACCCTCTGCACTGTCCCATCAAACACTCCAAGGTTAGGTACAGCACGGGGTTAGATACACATTAAAGCTCCCTCGACACTGTCCCATCAAACACTCCCAGGGCAGGTGCAGCACGGGTTCGATACAGAGTAAAGCTCCCTCTACACTGTCCCATCAAACACTCCCAGGGCTGGTACAGCACGGGTTCGATACAGAGTAAAGCTCCCTCGAAACTGTCCCATCAAACACTCCCAGGGCTGGTACAGCACGCGTTAGATACAGAGTAAAGCCACCTCTACAATGTCCCATCAAACACTCCTAGGGCAGGTACAGCATGGGTTAGATACAGAGTAAAGCTCCCTCTATACTGTCCCATCAAACACTCTCAGGGCAGGTACAGCACGGGTTACATACAGAGTAAAGCTCCCTCTACACTGTCCCATCAAACACTCTCAGGGCAGGTACAGCACGGGTTAGATACAGAGTAAAGCTCCCGATACACTGTCCCATCAAACACGCCCAGGGCAGGTACAGCACGGGTTAGATACAGAGTAAAGCTCCCTCTGCACTGTCCCATCAAACACACCCAGGGCAGGTACAGCACGGGTTAGATACAGAGTAAAGCTGCTGCTACACTGTCCCATCAAACACTCCCAGGGCAGATACAGCACGGGTTAGACACAGAGTAAAGCTCCTGCTACACTGTCCCATCAAACACTCCCAGGGCAGGTACAGCACGGGTTAGATACAGAGTAAAGCTCCCTCTGTACTGTCTCATCAAACACTCCCAGGGCAGGTACAGCACGGGTAAGATGCAGAGTAAAGCTCCCTCTACACTGTCCCATCAGACACTCTCAGGGCAGGTACAGCACGGGTTAGATACAAAGTAAAGCTACCTCTACACTGTCCCATCAAACACTCCCGAGGCAGGTACAGCACGGGGTTAGATATAGAGTAAAGCTCCCTCTACACTGTCCCATCAAACAGTCCCAGGGCAGGTATAGCACGCGTTAGATACAGAGTAAAGCTTCCTTTACACTGTCCCAGCAAACACTCCCAGGACAGGTACAGCATGGGTTAGAAACAGAGTAAAGCTCCCTCTACACTGTCCCACCAAACACTCCCAGGGCAGGTACAGCACGGGTTAGATACACAGTAAAGCTCCCTCAACACTGTCCCGTCCAACACTCCCAGGGCAGCTACAGCACCGGTTAGATACAGAGTAAAGCTCCCTCTACACTGTCCCATTAAACACTCCCAGGGCAGGTACAGCACGGGTTAGATACAGAGTAAAGCTCCCTCTACACTGTCCCATCAATACTCCCAGCATAGGTACAGCACCGGTTAGATACAGAGTAAAGCTCCCTCTACACTGTCCCTTCAAACACTCCCAGGGCAGGTACAGCACGGGCTAGATACAGTGTAAAACTCCCTCTGCACTGTCTCATCAAACACTCCCAGGGCAGGTACAGCACGGGTTAGATGCAGAGTACAGCTCCCTCGACACTGTCCCATCAGACACTCTCAGGGCAGGTACAGCACGGGTTAGATACAAAGTAAAGCTACCTCTACACTGTCCCATCAAACCCTCCCGAGGCAGGTACAGCACGGGGTTAGATATAGAGTAAAGCTCCCTCTACACTGTCCCATCAAACAGTCCCAGGGCAGGTATAGCACGCGTTAGATACAGAGTAAAGCTTCCTTTACACTGTCCCAGCAAACACTCCCAGGGCAGGTACAGCATGGGTTAGAAACAGAGTAAAGCTCCCTCTACGCTGTCCCACCAAACACTCCCAGGGCATGTCTCGCACGGGGTTAGATACAGAGTAAAGCTCCCTCGACACTGTCCCATCAAACACTCCCAGGGCAGGTACAGCACGGGTTAGACACAGAGTAAAGCTCCCTCTACACTGTCCCATCAAACACTCCCAGCATAAGTACAGCACGGGTTAGATACAGAGTAAAGCTCCCTTTGCACTGTCCCATCAGACATTCCCAGGGCAGGTACAGCACAAGTTAAATATAGAGTAAAGCTCCCTCTACACTGTCCAATCAAACACTCCCAGGGCAGGTACAGCACGGGCTAGATACAGAGTAAAGCTCCCTCTACACTGCCCCATCAAACACTCCCAGGGCAGGTACAGCACGGGTTGGATACAGAGTAAAGCTCACTCTACACTGTCCCGTCAAACACTCCCAGGGCAGGTACAGCATGGGTTAGATACAGAGTAAAGCTCCCTCTACACTGTCCCATCAATCATTCCCAGGGCAGGTACAGCACGGGTTAGATACAGAGTAAAGCGCCCTCTACACTGTCCCATCAAACACTCCCAGGGCAGGTACAACACGGGTTAGACACAGAGTAAAGCTCCCTCTACACTGTCCCATCAAACACTCCCAGCATAGGTACAGCACGGGTTAGATACAGAGTAAAGCTCCCTTTACACTGTCCCATCAGAGATTCCCAGGGCAGGTACAGCACAAGTTAAATATAGAGTAAAGCTCCCTCTACACTGCCCCATCAAACACTCCCAGGGCAGGTACAGCACGGGTTAGATACAGAGTAAAGCTCACTCTACACTGTCCCATCAAACACTCCCAGGGCAGGTACAGCATGGGTTAGATACAGAGTAAAGCTCCCTCTACACTGTCCCATCAACCACTCCCAGGGCAGGTACAGCACGGGTTAGACACAGAGTAAAGCTCCCGTTACACTGTCCCATCAAACACTCCCAGGGCAGGTACAGCATGGGTGAGATACAGAGTAAAGCTCCCTCTACACTGTCCCATCAAACACTCCCAGGGGAGGTACAGCAGGGGTTGGATACAGAGTAAAGCTCCCTCTACACTGTCCCATCAAACACTCCCAGGGCAGGTACAGCACAGGCTAGATACAGAGTAAAGCTCCTTCTACACTGTCCCATCAAACACTCCCAGGGCAGGTACAGCACGGGTTAGCTACAGAGAAAAGCTTCCTCTACACTGTCCCATCAAACACTCCCAGGGCAAGTACAGCACGGGTTAGATACAGAGTAAAGCTCCCTCTACACTGTCCCATCAAACATTCCCAGGGCAGGTACAGCATGAGTTAGATACAGAGTAAAACTCCCTCTACACTGTCCCATCAAACACTCCCTGGGCAGGAACAGCACGGGTTAGATACAGAGTAAAGCTCCCTCTACACTGCCCCATCAAACACTCCCAGGGCAGGTACAGCACGGTTTTGATGCAGAGTAAAGCTCCCTGTACACTGTCCCATCAAACACTCCCAGGGCAGGTGCAGCACAGGTTCGATACAGAGTAAAGCTCCGTCTACACTGTCCCATCAAACACTCCCAGGGCAGGTAGAGCATACGTTCGATAAAGATTAAAGCTCCCTCGACAATGTCCCATCAAACACTCCCAGGGCAGGTACAGCATGGGTTAGATTCAGAGTAAAGCTCCCTCTGCACTGTCCCATTAAACACTCTCAGGGCAGGTGCAGCATGGGTTAGATACAGAGTAAAGCTCCCTCAACACTGTCCCATCAAACACTCCCATGGCAGGTACAGCACGGGTTAGATACAGAGTAAAGCTCCCTCTACACTGTCCCATCAACACTCCCAACATAGGTACAGCACGGGTTAGATACAGAGTAAAGCACCCTTTACACTGTCCCATCAAACACTCCCAGGGCAGGTACAGCACGGGCTAGATACAAAGTAAAGCTCCCTCTACACTGCCCCATCAAACACTCCCAGGGCAGGTACAGCACGGGTTAGATACAGAGTAAAGCTCACTCTACATTGTCCCGTCAAACACTCCCAGGGCAGGTACAGCATGGGTTAGATACAGAGTAAAGCTCCCTCGACACTGTCCCATCAAACACTCCCAGGGCAGGTACAGCACGGGTTAGACACAGAGTAAAGCTCCCGCTACACTGTCCCATCAAACACTCCCAGGGCAGGTACAGCATGGGTTAGATACAGAGTAAAGCTCCCTCTACACTGTCCGATCAAACACTCCCAGGGCAGGTACAGCAGGGGTTGGATACAGAGTAAAGCTCCCTCTACACTGTCCCATCAAACACTCCCAGGGCAGGTACAGCACGGGCTAGATACAGAGTAAAGCTCCCTCTGCACTGTCTCATCAAACACTCCCAGGGCAGGTACAGCACGGGTTAGATACAGAGTAAAGCTCCCTCTACACTGTCCCATCAAACACTCCCAGGGCAGGTGCAGCACGGGTTAGATACAGAGTGTGGTAAACCACTTTTGTCGTTCACTATCGTTACACTATAGTTATCACTGTTATATCGTTATCACTGTTCACACTGTTGTGTCAGTATACGAGGTCGCCTCTTGTCACGCTGTTATACCTGGGCTGAACACTGCTGACTCCGCCCATGGCTCCACCTACCTGCCCAGGTATAAAGGTGGTCGACTGGCTGGTATTCCTCCTTGTTGGATCCGATCACCCACGAGGGTGGGCTCTGTTATTTAGCCAATAAAAACCTATAGTTACTTCCTTAACTCGTCGCTTTTCATTGGATGAATTGATAGGTATATCACAGAGTAAAGCTGCCTCTACACTGTCCCATCAAACACTCCCAGGGCAAGTACAGCACGGGTTAGGTACAGAGTAAAGCTCCCTCTACACTGTCCCATCAAACATTCCCAGGGCACGTACAGCATCGGTTAGATACAGAGTAAAGCTCCCTCTACACTGTCCCATCAAACACTCCCAGGGCAGGTACAGAATGAGTTAGATACAGAGCAAAGCTCCCTCTACACTGTCCCATCAAACACTTCCAGGGCAGTTACAGCACGGGTTAGACACAGTGTAAAGCTCCCGCTACACTGTCCCATCAAACACTCCCAGGGCAGGTACAGCACGGGTTAGATACAGAGTAAAGCTCCCTCTGCACTGTCCCATCAAACACTCCCAGGGCAGGTACAGCACGGGTTAGACACAGTAAAGCTCCCTCTACACTGTCCCATCAAACACTCCCAGGGCAGGTGCAGCACGGGTTAGACACAGAGTAAAGCTCCTGCTACACTGTCCCATCAAACACTCCCAGGGCAGGTACAGCACAGGTTAGATACAGAGTAAAGCTCCCTCTACACTGACCCATCAAACACTCCCAGGGCAGGTACAGCAGGGGTTGGATACGGAGTAAAGCTCCCTCTACACTGTCCCATCAGACACTCTCAGGGCAGGTACAACACGGGTTAGATACAAAGTAAAGCTACCTCTACACTGTCCCATCAAACACTCCCGAGGCAGGTACAGCACGGGGTTAGATATAGAGTAAAGCTCCCTCTACACTGTCCAATCAAACAGTCCCAGGGCAGATATAGCACGCGTTAGATGCAGAGTAAAGCTCCCACTACACTGTCCCAGCAAACACTCCTAGGGCAGGTACAGCATGGGTTAGAAACAGAATAAAGCTCCCTCTACACTGTCCCACCAAACACTCCCAGGGCAGGTACAGCACGGGGTTAGATACAGAGTAAAGCTCCCTCTACACTGTCCCATCAATACTCCCAGCATAGGTACAGCACGGGTTAGATACAGAGTAAAGCTACCTTTACACTGTCCCATCAAACACTCCCAGCATAGGTACAGCACGGGCTAGATACAGAGTAAAGCTCCCTCTACACTGTCCCATCAAACAATCCCAGGGCAGGTACAGCACGGGGTTAGATACAGAGTAAAGCTCCCTCTACACTGCCCCATCAAACACTCCCAGGGCAGGTACAGCACGGGTTAGCTACAGAGAAAAGCTCCCTCTACACTGTCCCATCAAACACTCCCAGGGCAAGTACAGCACGGGTTAGATACAGAGTAAAGCTCCCTCTACACTGCCCCATCAAACACTCCCAGGGCAGGTACAGCACGGTTTTGATGCAGAGTAAAGCTCCCTGTACACTGTCCCATCAAACACTCCCAGGGCAGGTGCAGCACAGGTTCGATACAGAGTAAAGCTCCGTCTACACTGTCCCATCAAACACTCCCAGGGCAGGTAGAGCATACGTTAGATAAAGATTAAAGCTCCCTCGACAATGTCCCATCAAACACTCCCAGGGCAGGTACAGCATGGGTTAGATTCAGAGTAAAGCTCCCTCTGCACTGTCCCATTAAACACTCTCAGGGCAGGTGCAGCATGGGTTAGATACAGAGTAAAGCTCCCTCAACACTGTCCCATCAAACACTCCCATGGCAGGTACAGCACGGGTTAGATACAGAGTAAAGCTCCCTCTACACTGTCCCATCAACACTCCCAACATAGGTACAGCACGGGTTAGATACAGAGTAAAGCACCCTTTACACTGTCCCATCAAACACTCCCAGGGCAGGTACAGCACGGGCTAGATACAAAGTAAAGCTCCCTCTACACTGCCCCATCAAACACTCCCAGGGCAGGTACAGCACGGGTTAGATACAGAGTAAAGCTCACTCTACATTGTCCCGTCAAACACTCCCAGGGCAGGTACAGCATGGGTTAGATACAGAGTAAAGCTCCCTCGACACTGTCCCATCAAACACTCCCAGGGCAGGTACAGCACGGGTTAGACACAGAGTAAAGCTCCCGCTACACTGTCCCATCAAACACTCCCAGGGCAGGTACAGCATGGGTTAGATACAGAGTAAAGCTCCCTCTACACTGTCCGATCAAACACTCCCAGGGCAGGTACAGCAGGGGTTGGATACAGAGTAAAGCTCCCTCTACACTGTCCCATCAAACACTCCCAGGGCAGGTACAGCACGGGCTAGATACAGAGTAAAGCTCCCTCTGCACTGTCTCATCAAACACTCCCAGAGCAGGTACAGCACGGGTTAGATACAGAGTAAAGCTCCCTCTACACTGTCCCATCAAACACTCCCAGGGCAGGTGCAGCACGGGTTAGATACAGAGTGTGGTAAACCACTTTTGTCGTTCACTATCGTTACACTATAGTTATCACTGTTATATCGTTATCACTGTTCACACTGTTGTATCAGTATACGAGGTCGCCTCTTGTCACGCTGTTATACCTGGGCTGAACACTGCTGACTCCGCCCATGGCTCCACCTACCTGCCCAAGTATAAAGGTGGTCGACTGGCTGGTATTCCTCCTTGTTGGATCCGATCACCCACGAGGGTGGGCTCTGTTATTTAGCCAATAAAAACCTATAGTTACTTCCTTAACTCGTCGCTTTTCATTGGATGAATTGATAGGTATATCACAGAGTAAAGCTGCCTCTACACTGTCCCATCAAACACTCCCAGGGCAAGTACAGCACGGGTTAGGTACAGAGTAAAGCTCCCTCTACACTGTCCCATCAAACATTCCCAGGGCACGTACAGCATCGGTTAGATACAGAGTAAAGCTCCCTCTACACTGTCCCATCAAACACTCCCAGGGCAGGTACAGAATGAGTTAGATACAGAGCAAAGCTCCCTCTACACTGTCCCATCAAACACTTCCAGGGCAGTTACAGCACGGGTTAGACACAGTGTAAAGCTACCGCTACACTGTCCCATCAAACACTCCCAGGGCAGGTACAGCACGGGTTAGATACAGAGTAAAGCTCCCTCTGCACTGTCCCATCAAACACTCCCAGGGCAGGTACAGCACGGGTTAGACACAGTAAAGCTCCCTCTACACTGTCCCATCAAACACTCCCAGGGCAGGTGCAGCACGGGTTAGACACAGAGTAAAGCTCCTGCTACACTGTCCCATCAAACACTCCCAGGGCAGGTACAGCACAGGTTAGATACAGAGTAAAGCTCCCTCTACACTGACCCATCAAACACTCCCAGGGCAGGTACAGCAGGGGTTGGATACGGAGTAAAGCTCCCTCTACACTGTCCCATCAGACACTCTCAGGGCAGGTACAACACGGGTTAGATACAAAGTAAAGCTACCTCTACACTGTCCCATCAAACACTCCCGAGGCAGGTACAGCACGGGGTTAGATATAGAGTAAAGCTCCCTCTACACTGTCCAATCAAACAGTCCCAGGGCAGATATAGCACGCGTTAGATGCAGAGTAAAGCTCCCACTACACTGTCCCAGCAAACACTCCTAGGGCAGGTACAGCATGGGTTAGAAACAGAATAAAGCTCCCTCTACACTGTCCCACCAAACACTCCCAGGGCAGGTACAGCACGGGGTTAGATACAGAGTAAAGCTCCCTCTACACTGTCCCATCAATACTCCCAGCATAGGTACAGCACGGGTTAGATACAGAGTAAAGCTACCTTTACACTGTCCCATCAAACACTCCCAGCATAGGTACAGCACGGGCTAGATACAGAGTAAAGCTCCCTCTACACTGTCCCATCAAACAATCCCAGGGCAGGTACAGCACGGGGTTAGATACAGAGTAAAGCTCCCTCTACACTGCCCCATCAAACACTCCCAGGGCAGGTACAGCACGGGTTAGCTACAGAGAAAAGCTCCCTCTACACTGTCCCATCAAACACTCCCAGGGCAAGTACAGCACGGGTTAGATACAGAGTAAAGCTCCCTCTACACTGCCCCATCAAACACTCCCAGGGCAGGTACAGCACGGTTTTGATGCAGAGTAAAGCTCCCTGTACACTGTCCCATCAAACACTCCCAGGGCAGGTGCAGCACAGGTTCGATACAGAGTAAAGCTCCGTCTACACTGTCCCATCAAACACTCCCAGGGCAGGTAGAGCATACGTTAGATAAAGATTAAAGCTCCCTCGACAATGTCCCATCAAACACTCCCAGGGCAGGTACAGCATGGGTTAGATTCAGAGTAAAGCTCCCTCTGCACTGTCCCATTAAACACTCTCAGGGCAGGTGCAGCATGGGTTAGATACAGAGTAAAGCTCCCTCAACACTGTCCCATCAAACACTCCCATGGCAGGTACAGCACGGGTTAGATACAGAGTAAAGCTCCCTCTACACTGTCCCATCAACACTCCCAACATAGGTACAGCACGGGTTAGATACAGAGTAAAGCACCCTTTACACTGTCCCATCAAACACTCCCAGGGCAGGTACAGCACGGGCTAGATACAAAGTAAAGCTCCCTCTACACTGCCCCATCAAACACTCCCAGGGCAGGTACAGCACGGGTTAGATACAGAGTAAAGCTCACTCTACATTGTCCCGTCAAACACTCCCAGGGCAGGTACAGCATGGGTTAGATACAGAGTAAAGCTCCCTCGACACTGTCCCATCAAACACTCCCAGGGCAGGTACAGCACGGGTTAGACACAGAGTAAAGCTCCCGCTACACTGTCCCATCAAACACTCCCAGGGCAGGTACAGCATGGGTTAGATACAGAGTAAAGCTCCCTCTACACTGTCCGATCAAACACTCCCAGGGCAGGTACAGCAGGGGTTGGATACAGAGTAAAGCTCCCTCTACACTGTCCCATCAAACACTCCCAGGGCAGGTACAGCACGGGCTAGATACAGAGTAAAGCTCCCTCTGCACTGTCTCATCAAACACTCCCAGGGCAGGTACAGCACGGGTTAGATACAGAGTAAAGCTCCCTCTACACTGTCCCATCAAACACTCCCAGGGCAGGTGCAGCACGGGTTAGATACAGAGTGTGGTAAACCACTTTTGTCGTTCACTATCGTTACACTATAGTTATCACTGTTATATCGTTATCACTGTTCACACTGTTGTATCAGTATACGAGGTCGCCTCTTGTCACGCTGTTATACCTGGGCTGAACACTGCTGACTCCGCCCATGGCTCCACCTACCTGCCCAGGTATAAAGGTGGTCGACTGGCTGGTATTCCTCCTTGTTGGATCCGATCACCCACGAGGGTGGGCTCTGTTATTTAGCCAATAAAAACCTATAGTTACTTCCTTAACTCGTCGCTTTTCATTGGATGAATTGATAGGTATATCACAGAGTAAAGCTGCCTCTACACTGTCCCATCAAACACTCCCAGGGCAAGTACAGCACGGGTTAGGTACAGAGTAAAGCTCCCTCTACACTGTCCCATCAAACATTCCCAGGGCACGTACAGCATCGGTTAGATACAGAGTAAAGCTCCCTCTACACTGTCCCATCAAACACTCCCAGGGCAGGTACAGAATGAGTTAGATACAGAGCAAAGCTCCCTCTACACTGTCCCATCAAACACTTCCAGGGCAGTTACAGCACGGGTTAGACACAGTGTAAAGCTCCCGCTACACTGTCCCATCAAACACTCCCAGGGCAGGTACAGCACGGGTTAGATACAGAGTAAAGCTCCCTCTGCACTGTCCCATCAAACACTCCCAGGGCAGGTACAGCACGGGTTAGACACAGTAAAGCTCCCTCTACACTGTCCCATCAAACACTCCCAGGGCAGGTGCAGCACGGGTTAGACACAGAGTAAAGCTCCTGCTACACTGTCCCATCAAACACTCCCAGGGCAGGTACAGCACAGGTTGGATACAGAGTAAAGCTCCCTCTACACTGACCCATCAAACACTCCCAGGGCAGGTACAGCAGGGGTTGGATACGGAGTAAAGCTCCCTCTACACTGTCCCATCAGACACTCTCAGGGCAGGTACAACACGGGTTAGATACAAAGTAAAGCTACCTCTACACTGTCCCATCAAACACTCCCGAGGCAGGTACAGCACGGGGTTAGATATAGAGTAAAGCTCCCTCTACACTGTCCAATCAAACAGTCCCAGGGCAGATATAGCACGCGTTAGATGCAGAGTAAAGCTCCCACTACACTGTCCCAGCAAACACTCCTAGGGCAGGTACAGCATGGGTTAGAAACAGAATAAAGCTCCCTCTACACTGTCCCACCAAACACTCCCAGGGCAGGTACAGCACGGGGTTAGATACAGAGTAAAGCTCCCTCTACACTGTCCCATCAATACTCCCAGCATAGGTACAGCACGGGTTAGATACAGAGTAAAGCTACCTTTACACTGTCCCATCAAACACTCCCAGCATAGGTACAGCACGGGCTAGATACAGAGTAAAGCTCCCTCTACACTGTCCCATCAAACAATCCCAGGGCAGGTACAGCACGGGCTTAGATACAGAGTAAAGCTCCCTCTACACTGCCCCATCAAACACTCCCAGGGCAGGTACAGCACGGGTTAGCTACAGAGAAAAGCTCCCTCTACACTGTCCCATCAAACACTCCCAGGGCAAGTACAGCACGGGTTAGATACAGAGTAAAGCTCCCTCTACACTGTCCCATCAAACATTCCCAGGGCAGGTACAGCATGAGTTAGATACAGAGCAAAACTCCCTCTACACTGTCCCATCAAACACTCCCAGGGCAGGAACAGCACGGGTCAGATACAGAGTAAAGCTCCCTCTACACTGCCCAATCAAACACTCCCAGGGCAGGTACAGCACGGTTTTGATGCAGAGTAAAGCTCCCTCTACACTGTCAAATCAAACACTCCCAGGGCAGGTACAGCACGGGTTAGATACAGAGTAAAGCTTCCTCTACACTGTCCCATCAAACACTCTCAGGGCAGGTACAGCACGGGTTAGATACAGAGTAAAGCTCCCTCTACACTGTGCCATCAAACACTCCCACGGCAGGTACAGCACGGGTTCGATACAGAGTAAAGCTCCCTCTACACTGTCCCATCAAACACTCCCAGGGCAGGTAGAGCATACGTTAGATACAGAGTAAAGCTCCCTCTACACTGTCCCATTAAACACTCTCAGGGCAGGTACAGCATGGGTTAGATACAGAGTAAAGCTCCCTCTACACTGTCCCATCAAACACTCCCATGGCAGGTACAGCACCGGTTAGATACAGAGTAAAGCTCCCTCTACAGTGTCCCATCAAACATTCCCATGGCAGTTACAGCACGGGTTAGACACAGAGTAAAGCTCCCGCTACACTGTCCCATCAAAAACTCCCAGGGCAGGTACAGCACGGGTTAGATACAGAGTAAAGCTCCCTCTACACTGTCCCATGAAAGACTCCCAGGGCAGGTGCAGCACGGGTTAGATACAGAGAAAAGCTCCCTCTACACTGTCCCATCAATACTCCCAGCATAGGTACAGCACGGGTTAGATACAGAGTAAAGCTCCCTTTATACTGTCCCATCAAACACTCCCAGCATAGGTACAGCACGGGCTAGATACAGAGTAAAGCTCCCTCTACACTGTCCCATCAAACACTCCCAGGGCAGGTACAGAACGGGTTAGACACAGAGTAAAGGTCCCTTTACACTGTCCCATCAGACATTGCCAGGGCAGGTACAGCACAAGTTAAATATAGAGTAAAGCTCCCTCTACACTGTCCCATCAAACACTCCCAGGGCAGGTACAGCACGGGTGAGACACAGAGTAAAGCTCCCTCTGCACTGTCCCGCCAAACACTCCCAGGGCAGGTACAGCACGGGTTAGATACAGAGTAAAGCTCCCTCTACACTGTCCCATCAACACTCCCAACATAGGTACAGCACGGGTTAGATACAGAGTAAAGCACCCTTTACACTGTCCCATCAAACACTCCCAGGGCAGGTACAGCACGAGCTAGATACAGAGTAAAGCTCCCTCTACACTGCCCCATCAAACACTCCCAGGGCATGTACAGCACGGGTTAGATACAGAGTAAAGCTCACTCTACACTGCCCCATCAAACACTCCCAGGGCAGGTACAGCACGGTTTTGATGCAGAGTAAAGCTCCCTCTACACTGTCCCATCAAACACTCCCAGGGCAGGTACAGCACGGGTTAGATACAGAGTAAAGCTTCCTCTACACTGTCCCATCAAACACTCCCAGGGCAGGTAGAGCATACGTTAGATACAGATTAAAGCTCCCTCTACACTGTCCCAGCAAACACTCCCAGGGCAGGTACAGCACGGGTTAGATACAGAGTAAAGCTTCCTCTACACTGTCCCATCAAACACTCTCAGGGCAGGTACAGCACGGTTTTGATGCAGAGTAAAGCTCCCTCTACACTGTCCCATCAAACACTCCCAGGGCAGGTACAGCACGGGTTAGATACAGAGTAAAGCTTCCTCTACACTGTCCCATCAAACACTCCCAGGGCAGTTGGAGCATACGTTAGATACAGATTAAAGCTCCCTCTACAATGTCCAATCAAACACTCCCAGGGCAGGTACAGCATGGGTTAGATACAGAGTAAAGCTCCCTCTACACTGTCCGATCAAACACTCCCAGGGCAGGTACAGCAGGGGTTAGATACAGAGTAAAGCTCACTCTACACTGTCCCGTCAAACACTCCCAAGGCAGGTACAGCACGGGTTAGATACAGAGTAAAGCTCCCTCTACACTGTCCCATCAAACACTCCAAGGTTAGGTACAGCACGGGGTTAGATACAGATTAAAGCTCCCTCGACACTGTCTTATCAAACACTCCCAGGGCAGGTACAGCATGGGTTAGATACAGAGTAAAGCTCCCTCTACACTGTCCCATCAAACACTCCCAGGGCAGGTACAGCACGGGCTAGATACAGAGTAAACCTCCCTCTGCACTGTCTCATCAAACACTCCCAGGGCAGGTACAGCACGGGTTAGATACAGAGTAAAGCTCCCTCTACACTGTCCCATCAAACACTCCCAGGGCAAGTACAGCACGGGTTAGGTACAGAGTAAAGCTCCCTCTGCACTGTCCCATCAAACATTCCCAGGGCAGGTACAGCATGGGTTAGATACAGAGTAAAACTCCCTCTACACTGTCACATCAAACACACCCAGGGCAGGAACAGCGCGGGTTAGATACAGAGTAAAGCTCCCTCTGCACTGTCCCATCAAACACTCCAAGGTTAGGTACAGCACGGGGTTAGATACAGATTAAAGCTCCCTCGACACTGTCTTATCAAACACTCCCAGGGCAGGTACAGCATGGGTTAGATACAGAGTAAAGCTCCCTCTACACTGTCCCATTAAACACTCTCAGGGCAGGTACAGCA
This sequence comes from Somniosus microcephalus, assembly GCF_052327205.1. Classification (NCBI taxonomy): domain Eukaryota; kingdom Metazoa; phylum Chordata; class Chondrichthyes; order Squaliformes; family Somniosidae; genus Somniosus; species Somniosus microcephalus. The sequence goes on along the minus strand of NC_141014.1, from coordinate 8,888,876 downwards.
CGGGTTAGATACAGAGTAAAGCTCCCTCTACACTGTCCCATCTAACACTCCCATGGCAGGTACAGCACGGGTTAGATACAGAGTAAAGCTCCCTCTACACTGTCCCATCAAACATTCCCAGGGCAGGTACAGCATGGTTTAGACATAGAGTAAAGCTCCCTCTACACTGTCCCATCAAACACTCCCAGGGCAGGTACAGCACGAGTTAGATACAGAGTAAAGCTCACTCTACACTGTCCCATCAAACACTCCCAGGGCAGGTACAGCACGGGTTAGGCACAGAGTAAAGCTCCCTCTGCACTGTCCCATCAAACACTCCCAGGGCAGGTACAGCACGGGTTAGATACAGAGTAAAGCTCCCTCTACACTGTCCCATCAAACACTCCCAACATAGGTACAGCACGGGTTAGCTACAGAGTAAAGCACACTTTACACTGTCCCATCAAACACTCCCAGGGCAGGTACAGCACGGGCGAGATACAGAGTAAAGCTCCCTCTACACTGCCCCATCAAACACTCCCAGGGCAAGTACAGCACGGGTTAGATACAGAGTAAAGCTCCCTCTACACTTTCCCATCAAACACTCCCAGGGCAGGTACAGCACGGGTTAGATACAGAGTAAAGCTCCCTCTACACTGTCCCATCAAACACTCCCAGGGCAAGTACAGCACGGGTTAGGTACAGAGTAAAGCTCCCTTGACACTGTCCCATCAAACATTCCCAGGGCAGGTACAGCATGGGTTAGATACAGAGTAAAACTCCCTCGACACTGTCCCATCAAACACACCCAGGGCAGGAACAGCGCGGGTTAGATCCAAAGTAAAGCTCCCTCTACACTGTCCCATCAAACGCTCCCAGGGCAGGTACAGCACGGGTTAGATGCAGAGTAAAGCTCCCTCTACACTGTCCCGTCAAACACTCCCAGGGCAGGTGCAGCACGGGTTAGATGCAGAGTAAAGCTCCCTCTACACTGTCCCGTCAAACACTCCCAGGGCAGGTACAGCACGGGTTAGATACAGAGTAAAGCTCCCTCTACACTGTCCCATCAAATATTCCAAGGTCAGGTACAGCACAGGGTTAGATACAGAGTAAAGCTCCCTGTACACTGTCCATTCAAATACTCCCAGGGCAGGAACAGCATGGGTTAGATACAGAGTAAAGCTCCATCTACACTGTCCCATCAATCACTCCCAGGGCAGGTACAGCATGGGTTAGATACAGAGTAAAGCTCCCTCTACACTGTCCCATCAAACACTCCCACGGCAGGTACAGCACGGGTTAGATACAGAGTAAAGCTCCCTCTACACTGTCCCATCAAACACTCCCAGGGCAGGTAGAGCATACGTTAGATACAGAGTAAAGCTCCCTCTACACTGTCCCATTAAACACTCTCAGGGCAGGTACAGCATGGGTTAGATACAGAGTAAAGCTCCCTCTACACTGTCCCATCAAACACTCCCATGGCAGGTACAGCACCGGTTAGATACAGAGTAAAGCTCCCTCTACAGTGTCCCATCAAACATTCCCATGGCAGTTACAGCACGGGTTAGACACAGAGTAAAGCTCCCGCTACACTGTCCCATCAAAAACTCCCAGGGCAGGTACAGCACGGGTTAGATACAGAGTAAAGCTCCCTCTACACTGTCCCATGAAAGACTCCCAGGGCAGGTGCAGCACGGGTTAGATACAGAGAAAAGCTCCCTCTACACTGTCCCATCAATACTCCCAGCATAGGTACAGCACGGGTTAGATACAGAGTAAAGCTCCCTTTATACTGTCCCATCAAACACTCCCAGCATAGGTACAGCACGGGCTAGATACAGAGTAAAGCTCCCTCTACACTGTCCCATCAAACACTCCCAGGGCAGGTACAGAACGGGTTAGACACAGAGTAAAGGTCCCTTTACACTGTCCCATCAGACATTGCCAGGGCAGGTACAGCACAAGTTAAATATAGAGTAAAGCTCCCTCTACACTGTCCCATCAAACACTCCCAGGGCAGGTACAGCACGGGTGAGACACAGAGTAAAGCTCCCTCTGCACTGTCCCGCCAAACACTCCCAGGGCAGGTACAGCACGGGTTAGATACAGAGTAAAGCTCCCTCTACACTGTCCCATCAACACTCCCAACATAGGTACAGCACGGGTTAGATACAGAGTAAAGCACCCTTTACACTGTCCCATCAAACACTCCCAGGGCAGGTACAGCACGAGCTAGATACAGAGTAAAGCTCCCTCTACACTGCCCCATCAAACACTCCCAGGGCATGTACAGCACGGGTTAGATACAGAGTAAAGCTCACTCTACACTGCCCCATCAAACACTCCCAGGGCAGGTACAGCACGGTTTTGATGCAGAGTAAAGCTCCCTCTACACTGTCCCATCAAACACTCCCAGGGCAGGTACAGCACGGGTTAGATACAGAGTAAAGCTTCCTCTACACTGTCCCATCAAACACTCCCAGGGCAGGTAGAGCATACGTTAGATACAGATTAAAGCTCCCTCTACACTGTCCCAGCAAACACTCCCAGGGCAGGTACAGCACGGGTTAGATACAGAGTAAAGCTTCCTCTACACTGTCCCATCAAACACTCTCAGGGCAGGTACAGCACGGTTTTGATGCAGAGTAAAGCTCCCTCTACACTGTCCCATCAAACACTCCCAGGGCAGGTACAGCACGGGTTAGATACAGAGTAAAGCTTCCTCTACACTGTCCCATCAAACACTCCCAGGGCAGTTGGAGCATACGTTAGATACAGATTAAAGCTCCCTCTACAATGTCCAATCAAACACTCCCAGGGCAGGTACAGCATGGGTTAGATACAGAGTAAAGCTCCCTCTACACTGTCCGATCAAACACTCCCAGGGCAGGTACAGCAGGGGTTAGATACAGAGTAAAGCTCACTCTACACTGTCCCGTCAAACACTCCCAAGGCAGGTACAGCACGGGTTAGATACAGAGTAAAGCTCCCTCTACACTGTCCCATCAAACACTCCAAGGTTAGGTACAGCACGGGGTTAGATACAGATTAAAGCTCCCTCGACACTGTCTTATCAAACACTCCCAGGGCAGGTACAGCATGGGTTAGATACAGAGTAAAGCTCCCTCTACACTGTCCCATCAAACACTCCAGGGCAGGTACAGCACGGGCTAGATACAGAGTAAACCTCCCTCTGCACTGTCTCATCAAACACTCCCAGGGCAGGTACAGCACGGGTTAGATACAGAGTAAAGCTCCCTCTACACTGTCCCATCAAACACTCCCAGGGCAAGTACAGCACGGGTTAGGTACAGAGTAAAGCTCCCTCTGCACTGTCCCATCAAACATTCCCAGGGCAGGTACAGCATGGGTTAGATACAGAGTAAAACTCCCTCTACACTGTCACATCAAACACACCCAGGGCAGGAACAGCGCGGGTTAGATACAGAGTAAAGCTCCCTCTGCACTGTCCCATCAAACACTCCAAGGTTAGGTACAGCACGGGGTTAGATACAGATTAAAGCTCCCTCGACACTGTCTTATCAAACACTCCCAGGGCAGGTACAGCATGGGTTAGATACAGAGTAAAGCTCCCTCTACACTGTCCCATTAAACACTCTCAGGGCAGGTACAGCACGGGTTAGATACAGAGTAAAGCTCCCTCTACACTGTCCCATCTAACACTCCCATGGCAGGTACAGCACGGGTTAGATACAGAGTAAAGCTCCCTCTACACTGTCCCATCAAACATTCCCAGGGCAGGTACAGCATGGTTTAGACATAGAGTAAAGCTCCCTCTACACTGTCCCATCAAACACTCCCAGGGCAGGTACAGCACGAGTTAGATACAGAGTAAAGCTCACTCTACACTGTCCCATCAAACACTCCCAGGGCAGGTACAGCACGGGTTAGGCACAGAGTAAAGCTCCCTCTGCACTGTCCCATCAAACACTCCCAGGGCAGGTACAGCACGGGTTAGATACAGAGTAAAGCTCCCTCTACACTGTCCCATCAAACACTCCCAACATAGGTACAGCACGGGTTAGCTACAGAGTAAAGCACACTTTACACTGTCCCATCAAACACTCCCAGGGCAGGTACAGCACGGGCGAGATACAGAGTAAAGCTCCCTCTACACTGCCCCATCAAACACTCCCAGGGCAAGTACAGCACGGGTTAGATACAGAGTAAAGCTCCCTCTACACTTTCCCATCAAACACTCCCAGGGCAGGTACAGCACGGGTTAGATACAGAGTAAAGCTCCCTCTACACTGTCCCATCAAACACTCCCAGGGCAAGTACAGCACGGGTTAGGTACAGAGTAAAGCTCCCTTGACACTGTCCCATCAAACATTCCCAGGGCAGGTACAGCATGGGTTAGATACAGAGTAAAACTCCCTCGACACTGTCCCATCAAACACACCCAGGGCAGGAACAGCGCGGGTTAGATCCAAAGTAAAGCTCCCTCTACACTGTCCCATCAAACGCTCCCAGGGCAGGTACAGCACGGGTTAGATGCAGAGTAAAGCTCCCTCTACACTGTCCCGTCAAACACTCCCAGGGCAGGTGCAGCACGGGTTAGATGCAGAGTAAAGCTCCCTCTACACTGTCCCGTCAAACACTCCCAGGGCAGGTACAGCACGGGTTAGATACAGAGTAAAGCTCCCTCTACACTGTCCCATCAAATATTCCAAGGTCAGGTACAGCACAGGGTTAGATACAGAGTAAAGCTCCCTGTACACTGTCCATTCAAATACTCCCAGGGCAGGAACAGCATGGGTTAGATACAGAGTAAAGCTCCATCTACACTGTCCCATCAATCACTCCCAGGGCAGGTACAGCATGGGTTAGATACAGAGTAAAGCTCCCTCTACACTGTCCCATCAAACACTCCCACGGCAGGTACAGCACGGGTTAGATACAGAGTAAAGCTCCCTCTACACTGTCCCATCAAACACTCCCAGGGCAGGTACAGCACGAGTTAGATACAGAGTAAAGCTCACTCTGCACTGTCCCATCAAACACTCCCAGGGCAGTTACAGCACGGGTTAGATACACAGTAAAGCTCCCGCTACACTGTCCCATCAAACACTCCCAGGGCAGGTACAGCACGGGTTAGATACAGAGTAAAGCTCCCTCTACACTGTCCCATCAAACACTCCCACGGCAGGTACAGCACGGGTTAGATACAGAGTAAAGCTCCCTCTACACTCTCCCATCAATACTCCAGGCATAGGTATAGCACGGGTTAGATACAGAGTAAAGCTCCCTTTACACTGTCCCATCAAACACTCCCAGCATAGGTACAGCACGGGTTAGACACAGAGTAAAGCTCCCTCTGCACTGTCCCATCAAACACTCCCAGGGCAGGTACAGCATGGGTTAGGTACAGAGTAAAACTCCCTCTACAGTGTCCCATCAAACACACCCAGGGCAGGAACAGCGCGGGTTAGATACAGAGTAAAGCTCCCTCTACACTGTCCCATCAAACGCTCCCAGGGCAGGTACAGCACGGGTTCGATGCAGAGTAAAGCTCCCTCTACACTGTCCCGTCAAACACTCCCACGGCAGGTACAGCATGGGTTAGATATATAGTAAAGCTCACTCTACACTGTCCCGTCAAACACTCCCAGGGCAGGTACAGCATGGGTTAGATACAGAGTAAAGCTCCATCTGCACTGTCCCAACAATCACTCCCAGGGCAGGTACAGCACGGGTTAGATACAGAGTAAAGCTCCCTCTACACTGTCCCATCAAACACTCCCAGGGCAGCTGCAGCACGAGTTAGATACAGAGTAAAGCTCCCTCGACATTGTCCCGTCAAACACTCCCAGGGCAGTTACAGCATGGGTTAGATACAGAGTAAAGCTCCCTCTACACTGTCCCATCAAACACTCCCAGGGCAGGTAGAGCATACGTTAGATACAGATTAAAGCTCCCTCTACAATGTCCCATCAAACACTCCCAGGGCAGGTACAGCATGGGTTAGATACAGAGTAAAGCTCCCTCTACACTGTCCCATTAAACACTCTCAGGGCAGGTACAGCATGGGTTAGATACAGAGTAAAGCTCCCTCTACACTGTCCCATCACACACTCCCATGGCAGGTACAGCACGGGTTAGATACAGAGTAAAGCTCCCTCTACAGTGTCCCATCAAACATTCCCATGGCAGTTACAGCACGGGTTAGACACAGAGTAAAGCTCCCGCTACACTGTCCCATCAAACACTCCCAGGGCAGGTACAGCATGGGTTAGACACAGAGTAAAGCTCCCTCTGCACTGTCCCGTCAAACACTCCCAACATAGGTACAGCACGGGTTAGATACAGAGTAAAGCACCCTTTACACAGTCCCATCAAACACTCCCAGGGCAGGTACAGCACGGGCTAGATACAGAGTAAAGCTCCCTCTACACTGCCCCATCAAACACTCCCAGGGCATGTACAGCACGGGTTAGATACAGAGTAAAGCTCACTCTACACTGCCCCATCAAACACTCCCAGGGCAGGTACAGCACGGTTTTGATGCAGAGTAAAGCTCCCTCTACACTGTCCCATCAAACACTCCCAGGGCAGGTACAGCACGGGTTAGATACAGAGTAAAGCTTCGTCTACACTGTCCCATCAAACACTCTCAGGGCAGGTACAGCACGGGTTAGATACAGAGTAAAGCTCCCTCTACACTGTGCCATCAAACACTCCCACGGCAGGTACAGCACGGGTTCGATACAGAGTAAAGCTCCCTCTACACTGTCCCATCAAACACTCCCAGGGCAGGTAGAGCATACGTTAGATACAGATTAAAGCTCCCTCTACAATGTCCAATCAAACACTCCCAGGGCAGGTACAGCATGGGTTAGATACAGAGTAAAGCTCCCTCTACACTGTCCCATCAAACACTCCCAGGGCAGGTAGAGCATACGTTAGATACAGTTTAAAGCTCCCTCTACAATGTCCAATCAAACACTCCCAGGGCAGGTACAGCATGGGTTAGATACAGAGTAAAGCTCCCTCTACACTGTCCCATCAAACACTCCCAGGGCAGGTACAGCACGGCCTAGATACAGAGTAAACCTCCCTCTGCACTGTCTCATCAAACACTCCCAGGGCAGGTACAGCACGGGTTAGATACAGAGTAAAGCTCCCTCTACACTGTCCCATCAAACACTCCCAGGGCAGGTACAGCACGGGTTAGATACAGAGTAAAACTCCCTCTACACTGTCCCGTCAAACACTCCCACGGCAGGTACAGCACGGGTTAGATACAGAGTAAAGCTCACTCTACACTGTCCCGTCAAACACTCCCAGGGCAGGTACAGCACGGGTTAGATACAGAGTAAAGCTCCCTCTACACTGTCCCATCAAACACTCCAAGGTTAGGTGCAGCACGGGGTTAGATACAGATTAAAGCTCCCTCGACACTGTCTTATCAAACACTCCCAGGGCAGGTACAGCATGGGTTAGATACAGAGTAAAGCTCCCTCTACACTGTCCTATTAAACACTCTCAGGGCAGGTACAGCACGGGTTAGATACAGAGTAAAGCTCCCTCTACACTGTCCCATCAAACACTCCCATGGCAGGTACAGCACGGGTTAGATACAGAGTAAAGCTCCCTCTACACTGTCCCGTCAAACACTCCCACGGCAGGTACAGCACGGGTTAGATACAGAGTAAAGCTCACTCTACACTGTCCCGTCAAACACTCCCAGGGCAGGTACAGCACGGGTTAGATACAGAGTAAAGCTCCCTCTACACTGTCCCATCAAACACTCCAAGGTTAGGTGCAGCACGGGGTTAGATACAGATTAAAGCTCCCTCGACACTGTCTTATCAAACACTCCCAGGGCAGGTACAGCACGGGTTAGATACAGAGTAAAGCTCCCTCTACACTGTCCCATCAAACATTCCCAGGGCAGGTACAGCATGGTTTAGACACAGAGTAAAGCTCCCTCTACACTGTCCCATCAAACACTCCCAGGGCAGGTACAGCACGAGTTAGATACAGAGTAAAGCTCACTCTACACTGTCCCATCAAACACTCCAAGGGCAGTTACATCACGGGTTAGACACAGAGTAAAGCTCCCGCTACACTGTCCCATCAAACACTCCCAGGGCAGGTACAGCACGGGTTGGATACAGAGTAAAGCTCCCTCTACACTGTCCCATCAATACTCCCAGCATAGGTACAGCACGGGTTAGATACAGAGTAAAGCTCCCTTTACACTGTCCCATCAAACACTCCCAGCATAGGTACAGCACGGGCTAGATACAGAGTAAAGCACCCTTTACACTGTCCCATCAAACACTCCCAGGGAGGTACAGCACGGGCTAGATACAGAGTAAAGCTCTCTCTACACTGCCCTATCAAACACTCCCAGGGCAGGTACAGCACGGGTTAGATACAGAGTAAAGCTCACTCTACACTGTCCCGTCAAACACTCCCAGGGCAGGTACAGCATGGGTTAGATACAGAGTAAAGCTCCCTCGAAACTGTCCCATCAAACACTCCCAGGGCAGGTACAGCACGGGTTAGACACAGAGTAAAGCTCCCGCTACAATGTCCCATCAAACACTCCCAGGGCAGGTACAGCATGGGTTAGATACAGAGTAAAGCTCCCTCGACACTGTCCGATCAAACACTCCCAGGGCAGGTACAGCAGGGGTTGGATACAGAGTAAAGCTCCCTCTACACTGTCCCGTCAAACACTCCCAGGGCAGGTACAGCACGGGTTAGACACAGAGTAAAGCTCCCTCTGCACTGTCTCATCAAACACTCCCAGGGCAGGTACAGCACGGGTTAGATACAGAGTAAAGCTCCCTCTACACTGTCCCATCAAACACTCCCAGGGCAGGTACAGCACGGGTTAGATACAGAGTAAAGCTCCCTCTACACTGTCCCATCAAACACTCCCAGGGCAAGTACAGCACGGGTTAGGTCCAGAGTAAAGCTCCCTCTACACTGTCCCATCAAACATTCCCAGGGCAGGTACAGCATGGGTTAGATACAGAGTAAAACTCCCTCTACACTGTCCCATCAAACACACCCAGGGCAGGAACAGCGCGGGTTAGATACAGAGTAAAGCTCCCTCTACACTGTCCCATCAAACGCTCCCAGGGCAGGTACAGCACGGGTTAGATACAGAGTAAAGCTCACTCTACACTGTCCCGTCAAACACTCCCAGGGCAGGTCCAGCACGGGTTAGATACAGAGTAAAGGTCCCTCTACACTGTACCATCAAACACTCCAAGGTTAGGTACAGCACGGGGTTAGATACAGATTAAAGCTCCCTCGACACTGTCTTATCAAACACTCCCAGGGCAGGTACAGCATGGGTTAGATACAGAGTAAAGCTCCCTCTACACTGTCCGAACAATCACTCCAAGGACAGGTACAGCACGGGTTAGATACAGAGTAAAGCTCCCCCTACACTGTCCCATCAAACACTCCCAGGGCAGCTGCAGCACGGGTTAGATACAGAGTAAAGCTCCCTCGACATTGTCCCGTCAAACACTCCCAGGGCAGCTACAGCATGGGTTAGATACAGAGTAAAGCTCCCTCTACACTGTCCCATTAAACACTCTCAGGGCAGGTACAGCATGGGTTAGATACAGAGTAAAGCTCCCTCTACACTGTCCCATCAAACACTCCCATGGCAGGTACAGCACGGGTTAGATACAGAGTAAAGCTCCCTCTACAGTGTCCCATCAAACATTCCCATGGCAGTTACAGCACGGGTTAGACACAGAGTAAAGCTCCCGCTACACTGTACCATCAAACACTCCCAGGGCAGGGACAGCACGGGTTAGATACAGAGTAAAGCTCCCTCTACACTGTCCCATGAAAGACTACCAGGGCAGGTACAGCACGGGTTAGATACAGAGTAAAGGTCCCTTTACACTGTCCCATCAGACATTCCCAGGGCAGGTACAGCACAAGTTAAATATAGAGTAATGCTCCCTCTACACTGTCCCATCAAACACTCCCAGGGCAGGTACAGCACGGGTTAGACACAGAGTAAAGCTCCCTCTGCACTGTCCCGTCAAACACTCCCAGGGCAGGTACAGCACGGGTTAGATACAGAGTAAAGCTCCCTCTACACTGTCCCATCAACACTCCCAACATAGGTACAGCACGGGTTAGATCCAGAGTAAAGCACCCTTTACACTGTCCCATCAAACACTCCCAGGGCAGGTACAGCACGGGCTAGATACAGAGTAAAGCTTCCTCCACACTGCCCCATCAAACACTCCCAGGGCATGTACAGCATGGGTTAGATACAGAGTAAAGCTCACTCTACACTGCCCCATCAAACACTCCCAGGGCAGGTACAGCATGGTTTTGATGCAGAGTAAAGCTCCCTCTACACTGTCCCATCAAACACTCCCAGGGCAGGTACAGCACGGGTTAGATACAGAGTAAAGCTTCCTCTGCACTGTCCCATCAAACACTCTCAGGGCAGGTACAGCACGGGTTAGATACAGAGTAAAGCTCCCTCTACACTGTGCCATCAAACACTCCCACGGCAGGTACAGCACGGGTTCGATACAGAGTAAAGCTCTCTCTACACTGCCCTATCAAACACTCCCAGGGCAGGTACAGCACGGGTTAGATACAGAGTAAAGCTCACTCTACACTGTCCCGTCAAACACTCCCAGGGCAGGTACAGCATGGGTTAGATACAGAGTAAAGCTCCCTCGAAACTGTCCCATCAAACACTCCCAGGGCAGGTACAGCACGGGTTAGACACAGAGTAAAGCTCCCGCTACAATGTCCCATCAAACACTCCCAGGGCAGGTACAGCATGGGTTAGATACAGAGTAAAGCTCCCTCGACACTGTCCGATCAAACACTCCCAGGGCAGGTACAGCAGGGGTTGGATACAGAGTAAAGCTCCCTCTACACTGTCCCGTCAAACACTCCCAGGGCAGGTACAGCACGGGTTAGACACAGAGTAAAGCTCCCTCTGCACTGTCTCATCAAACACTCCCAGGGCAGGTACAGCACGGGTTAGATACAGAGTAAAGCTCCCTCTACACTGTCCCATCAAACACTCCCAGGGCAGGTACAGCACGGGTTAGATACAGAGTAAAGCTCCCTCTACACTGTCCCATCAAACACTCCCAGGGCAAGTACAGCACGGGTTAGGTCCAGAGTAAAGCTCCCTCTACACTGTCCCATCAAACATTCCCAGGGCAGGTACAGCATGGGTTAGATACAGAGTAAAACTCCCTCTACACTGTCCCATCAAACACACCCAGGGCAGGAACAGCGCGGGTTAGATACAGAGTAAAGCTCCCTCTACACTGTCCCATCAAACGCTCCCAGGGCAGGTACAGCACGGGTTAGATACAGAGTAAAGCTCACTCTACACTGTCCCGTCAAACACTCCCAGGGCAGGTCCAGCACGGGTTAGATACAGAGTAAAGGTCCCTCTACACTGTACCATCAAACACTCCAAGGTTAGGTACAGCACGGGGTTAGATACAGATTAAAGCTCCCTCGACACTGTCTTATCAAACACTCCCAGGGCAGGTACAGCATGGGTTAGATACAGAGTAAAGCTCCCTCTACACTGTCCGAACAATCACTCCAAGGACAGGTACAGCACGGGTTAGATACAGAGTAAAGCTCCCCCTACACTGTCCCATCAAACACTCCCAGGGCAGCTGCAGCACGGGTTAGATACAGAGTAAAGCTCCCTCGACATTGTCCCGTCAAACACTCCCAGGGCAGCTACAGCATGGGTTAGATACAGAGTAAAGCTCCCTCTACACTGTCCCATTAAACACTCTCAGGGCAGGTACAGCATGGGTTAGATACAGAGTAAAGCTCCCTCTACACTGTCCCATCAAACACTCCCATGGCAGGTACAGCACGGGTTAGATACAGAGTAAAGCTCCCTCTACAGTGTCCCATCAAACATTCCCATGGCAGTTACAGCACGGGTTAGACACAGAGTAAAGCTCCCGCTACACTGTACCATCAAACACTCCCAGGGCAGGGACAGCACGGGTTAGATACAGAGTAAAGCTCCCTCTACACTGTCCCATGAAAGACTACCAGGGCAGGTACAGCACGGGTTAGATACAGAGTAAAGGTCCCTTTACACTGTCCCATCAGACATTCCCAGGGCAGGTACAGCACAAGTTAAATATAGAGTAATGCTCCCTCTACACTGTCCCATCAAACACTCCCAGGGCAGGTACAGCACGGGTTAGACACAGAGTAAAGCTCCCTCTGCACTGTCCCGTCAAACACTCCCAGGGCAGGTACAGCACGGGTTAGATACAGAGTAAAGCTCCCTCTACACTGTCCCATCAACACTCCCAACATAGGTACAGCACGGGTTAGATCCAGAGTAAAGCACCCTTTACACTGTCCCATCAAACACTCCCAGGGCAGGTACAGCACGGGCTAGATACAGAGTAAAGCTTCCTCCACACTGCCCCATCAAACACTCCCAGGGCATGTACAGCATGGGTTAGATACAGAGTAAAGCTCACTCTACACTGCCCCATCAAACACTCCCAGGGCAGGTACAGCATGGTTTTGATGCAGAGTAAAGCTCCCTCTACACTGTCCCATCAAACACTCCCAGGGCAGGTACAGCACGGGTTAGATACAGAGTAAAGCTTCCTCTGCACTGTCCCATCAAACACTCTCAGGGCAGGTACAGCACGGGTTAGATACAGAGTAAAGCTCCCTCTACACTGTGCCATCAAACACTCCCACGGCAGGTACAGCACGGGTTCGATACAGAGTAAAGCTCCCTCTACACTGTCCCATCAAACACTCCCAGGGCAGGTGGAGCATACGTTAGACACAGATTAAAGCTCCCTCTACAATGTCCAATCAAACACTCCCAGGGCAGGTACAGCATGGGTTAGATACAGAGTAAAGCTCCCTCTACACTTTCCGATCAAACGCTCCCAGGGCAGGTACAGCAGGGGTTGGATACAGAGTAAAGCTCCCTCTACACTGTCCCATCAAACACTCCCAGGGCAGGTACAGCACGGGCTAGATACAGAGTAAACCTCCCTCTGCACTGTCTCATCAAACACTCCCAGGGCAGGTACAGCACGGGTTAGATACAGAGTAAAGCTCCCTCTACACTGTCCCATCAAACACTCCCAGGGCAAGTACAGCACGGGTTAGGTACAGAGTAAAGCTCCCTCTACACTGTCCCATGAAAGACTACCAGGGCAGGTACAGCACGGGTTAGATACAGAGTAAAGGTCCCTTTACACTGTCCCATCAGACATTCCCAGGGCAGGTACAGCACAAGTTAAATATAGAGTAATGCTCCCTCTACACTGTCCCATCAAACACTCCCATGGCAGGTACAGCACAGGTTAGATACAGAGTAAAGCTCCCTCTACAGTGTCCCATCAAACATTCCCATGGCAGTTACAGCACGGGTTAGACACAGAGTAATGCTCCCTCTACACTGTCCCATCAAACACTCCCAGGGCAGGTACAGCACGGGTTAGACACAGAGTAAAGCTCCCTCTGCACTGTCCCGTGAAACACTCCCAGGGCAGGTACAGCACGGGTTAGATACAGAGTAAAGCTCCCTCTACACTGTCCCATCAACACTCCCAACATAGGTACAGCACGGGTTAGATACAGAGTAAAGCACCCTTTACACTGTCCCATCAAACACTCCCAGGGCAGGTACAGCACGGGCTAGATACAGAGTAAAGCTTCCTCCACACTGCCCCATCAAACACTCCCAGGGCATGTACAGCACGGGTTAGATACAGAGTAAAGCTCACTCTACACTGCCCCATCAAACACTCCCAGGGCAGGTACAGCATGGTTTTGATGCAGAGTAAAGCTCCCTCTACACTGTCCCATCAAACACTCCCAGGGCAGGTACAGCACGGGTTAGATACAGAGTAAAGCTTCCTCTACACTGTCCCATCAAACACTCTCAGGGCAGGTACAGCACGGGTTAGATACAGAGTAAAGCTCCCTCTACACTGTGCCATCAAACACTCCCACGGCAGGTACAGCACGGGTTCGATACAGAGTAAAGCTCCCTCTACACTGTCCCATCAAACACTCCCAGGGCAGTTAGAGCATACGTTAGATACAGATTAAAGCTCCCTCTACAATGTCCAATCAAACACTCCCAGGGCAGGTACAGCATGGGTTAGATACAGAGTAAAGCTCCCTCTACACTTTCCGATCAAACACTCACAGGGCAGGTACAGCAGGGGTTGGATACAGAGTAAAGCTCCCTCTACACTGTCCCATCAAACACTCCCAGGGCAGGTACAGCACGGGCTAGATACAGAGTAAACCTCCCTCTGCACTGTCTCATCAAACACTCCCAGGGCAGGTACAGCACGGGCTAGATACAGAGTAAAGCTCCCTCTGCACTGTCCCATCAAACATTCCCAGGGCAGGTACAGCACGGGTTGGATACAGAGTAAAGCTCCCTCTACACTGTCCCATCAATACTCCCAGCATAGGTACAGCACGGGTGAGATACAGAGTAAAGCTCCCTCTACACTGTCCCATCAAACACTCCCAGGGCAGGTACAGCACGAGTTAGATACAGAGTAAAGCTCACTCTACACTGTCCCATCAAACACTCCCAGGGCAGTTACAGCACGGGTTAGATACAGAGTAAAGCTCCCGCTAGACTGTCCCATCAAACACTCCCAGGGCAGGTACAGTACGGGTTAGATACAGAGTAAAGCTCCCTCTACACTGTCCCATCAAACACTCCCACGGCAGGTACAGCACGGGTTAGATACAGAGTAAAGCTCCCTCTACACTGTCCCATCAATACTCCCAGCATAGGTACAGCACGGGTTAGATACAGAGTAAAGATCCCTCTACACTGTCCCATCAAACACTCCCAACATAGGTACAGCACGGGTTCGATACAGAGTAAAGCACCCTTTACACTGTCCCATCAAACACTCCCAGGGCAGGTACAGCACGGGCGAGATACAGAGTAAAGCTCCCTCTACACTGCCCCATCAAACACTCCCAGGGCAAGTACAGCACGGGTTAGATACAGAGTAAAGCTCCCTCTACACTTTCCCATCAAACACTCCCAGGGCAGGTACAGCACGGGTTAGACACAGAGTAAAGCTCCCTCTACACTGTCCTATCAAACACTCCCAGGGCAGGGACAGCACGGGTTAGACACAGAGTAAAGCTCCCTCTGCACTGCCCCTTCAAACACTCCCAGGGCAGGTACAGCACGGGTTAGATACAGAGTAAAGCTCCCTCTACACTGTCCCATCAAACACTCCCAACATAGTTACAGCACGGGTTAGATACAGAGTAAAGCACCCTTTACACTGTCCCATCAAACACTCCCAGGGCAGGTACAGCACGGGCGAGATACAGAGTAAAGCTCCCTCTACACTGCCCCATCAAACACTCCCAGGGCAGGTACAGCACGGGTTAGACACCGAGTAAAGCTCCCTCTGCACTGTCCCGTCAAACACTCCCAGGGCAGGTACAGCACGGGTTAGATACAGAGTAAAGCTCCCTCTACACTGTCCCATCAACACTCCCAACATAGGTACAGCACGGGTTAGATACAGAGTAAAGCACCCTTTACACTGTCCCATCAAACACTCCCAGGGCAGGTACAGCACGGGCTAGATACAGAGTAAAGCTTCCTCCACACTGCCCCATCAAACACTCCCAGGGCATGTACAGCACGGGTTAGATACAGAGTAAAGCTCACTCTACACTGCCCCATCAAACACTCCCAGGGCAGGTGCAGCATGGTTTTGATGCAGAGTAAAGCTCCCTCTGCACTGTCCCATCAAACACTCCCAGGGCAGGTACAGCACGGGTTAGATACAGAGTAAAGCTTCCTCTACACTGTCCCATCAAACACTCTCAGGGCAGGTACAGCACGGGTTAGATACAGAGTAAAGCTCCCTCTACACTGTGCCATCAAACACTCCCACGGCAGGTACAGCACGGGTTCGATACAGAGTAAAGCTCCCTCTACACTGTCCCATCAAACACTCCCAGGGCAGGTAGAGCATACGTTAGATACAGATTAAAGCTCCCTCTACAATGTCCAATCAAACACTCCCAGGGCAGGTACAGCATGGTTTAGATACAGAGTAAAGCTCCCTCTACACTTTCCGATCAAACACTCCCAGGGCAGGTACAGCAGGGGTTGGATACAGAGTAAAGCTCCCTCTACACTGTCCCATCAAACACTCCCAGGGCAAGTACAGCACGGGCTAGATACAGAGTAAACCTCCCTCTGCACTGTCTCATCAAACACTCCCAGGGCAGGTACAGCACGGGTTAGATACAGAGTAAAGCTCCATCTACACTGTCCCATCAAACACTCCCAGGGCAAGTACAGCACGGGTTAGGTACAGAGTAAAGCTCCCTCTGCACTGTCCCATCAAACATTCCCAGGGCAGGTACAGCATGGGTTAGATACAGAGTAAAACTCCCTCTACACTGTCCCATCAAACACACCCAGGGCAGGAACAGCGTGGGTTAGATACAGAGTAAAGCTCCCTCTGCACTGTCCCATCAAACACTCCAAGGTTAGGTACAGCACGGGGTTAGATACAGATTAAAGCTCCCTCGACACTGTCTTATCAAACACTCCCAGGGCAGGTACAGCATGGGTTAGATACAGAGAAAAGCTCCCTCTACACTGTCCCATCAAACATTCCCAGGGCAGGTACTGCATGGTTTAGACATAGAGTAAAGCTCCCTCTACACTGTCCCATCAAACACTCCCAGGGCAGGTACAGCACGAGTTAGATACAGAGTAAAGCTCCCGCTACACTGTCCCATCAAACACTCCCAGGGCAGGTACAGCACGGGTTGGATACAGAGTAAAGCTCCCTCTAAACTGTCCCATCAATACTCCCAGCATAGGTACAGCACGGGTTAGATACAGAGTAAAGCTCCCTTTACACTGTCCCATCAAACACTCCAAGGTTAGGTACAGCACGGGGTTAGATACAGATTAAAGCTCCCTCGACACTGTCTTATCAAACACTCCCAGGGCAGTTACAGCACGGGTTAGATACAGAGTAAAGGTCCCTTTACACTGTCCCATCAGACATTCCCAGGGCAGGTACAGCACAAGTTAAATATAGAGTAATGCTCCCTCTACACTGTCCCATCAAACACTCCCAGGGCAGGGACAGCATGGGTTAGATACAGAGTAAAGCTCCCTCTACACTTTCCGATCAAACACTCCCAGGGCAGGTACAGCAGGGGTTGGATACAGAGTAAAGCTCCCTCTACACTGTCCCATCAAACACTCCCAGGGCAGGTACAGCACGGGCTAGATACAGAGTAAACCTCCCTCTGCACTGTCTCATCAAACACTCCCAGGGCAGGTACAGCACGGGTTAGATACAGAGTAAAGCTCCCTCTACACTGTCCCATCAAACACTCCCAGGGCAGGTACAGCACGGGTTAGACACAGAGTAAAGCTCCCTCTACACTGTCCATTCAAATACTCCCAGGGCAGGTACAGCATGGGTTAGATACAGAGTAAAGCTCCATCTACACTGTCCCATCAATCACTCCCAGGGCAGGTACAGCCTGGGTTAGATACAGAGTAAAGCTCCCTCTACACTGTCCCATCAAACACTCTCAGGGCAGCTGCAGCACGGGTTAGATACAGAGTAAAGCTCCCTCTACACTGTCCCATCAAACACTCCCAGGGCAGGTACAGCACGAGTTAGATACAGAGTAAAGCTCCCTCTGCACTGTCCCATCAACACTCCCAACATAGGTACAGCACGGGTTAGATACAGAGTAAAGCACCCTTTACACTGTCCCATCAAACACTCCCAGGGCAGGTACAGCACGGGCTAGATACAGAGTAAAGCTTCCTCCACACTGCCCCATCAAACACTCCCAGGGCATGTACAGCACGGGTTAGATACAGAGTAAAGCTCACTCTACACTGCCCCATCAAACACTCCCAGGGCAGGTACAGCATGGTTTTGATGCAGAGTAAAGCTCCCTCTACACTGTCCCATCAAACACTCCCAGGGCAGGTACAGCACGGGTTAGATACAGAGTAAAGCTCCCTCTACACTGTCCCATCAAACACTCCCAGGGCAGGTAGAGCATACGTTAGATACAGATTAAAGCTCCCTCTACAATGTCCAATCAAACACTCCCAGGGCAGGTACAGCATGGGTTAGATACAGAGTAAAGCTCCCTCTACACTTTCCGATCAAACACTCCCAGGGCAGGTACAGCAGGGGTTGGATACAGAGTAAAGCTCCCTCTACACTGTCCCATCAAACACTCCCAGGGCAGGTACAGCACGGGCTAGATACAGAGTAAACCTCCCTCTGCACCGTCTCATCAAACACTCCCAGGGCAGGTACAGCACGGGTTAGATACAGAGTAAAGCTCCCTCTACACTGTCCCATCAAACACTCCCAGGGCAGGTACAGCACGGGTTAGACACAGAGTAAAGCTCCCTCTACACTGTCCATTCAAATACTCCCAGGGCAGGTACAGCATGGGTTAGATACAGAGTAAAGCTCCATCTACACTGTCCCATCAATCACTCCCAGGGCAGGTACAGCCTGGGTTAGATACAGAGTAAAGCTCCCTCTACACTGTCCCATCAAACACTCTCAGGGCAGCTGCAGCACGGGTTAGATACAGAGTAAAGCTCCCTCTACACTGTCCCATCAAACACTCCCAGGGCAGGTACAGCACGAGTTAGATACAGAGTAAAGCTCACTCTACACTGTCCCATCAAACACTCCCAGGGCAGTTACAGCACGGGTTAGATACAGAGTAAAGCTCCCGCTAGACTGTCCCATCAAACACTCCCAGGGCAGGTACAGCACGGGTTAGATACAGAGTAAAGCTCCCTCTACACTGTCCCATCAAACACTCCCACGGCAGGTACAGCACGGGTTAGATACAGAGTAAAGCTCCCTCTACACTGTCCCATCAATACTCCCAGCATAGGTACAGCACGGGTGAGATACAGAGTAAAGCTCCCTCTACAGTGTCCCATCAAACATTCCCATGGCAGTTACAGCACGGGTTAGACACAGAGTAAAGCTCCCGCTACACTGTCCCATCAAACACTCCCAGGGCAGGTACAGCACGGGTTAGATACAGAGTAAAGCTCCCTCTACACTGTCCCATGAAAGACTACCAGGGCAGGTACAGCACGGGTTAGATACAGAGTAAAGGTCCCTTTACACTGTCCCATCAGACATTCCCAGGGCAGGTACAGCACAAGTTAAATATAGAGTAATGCTCCCTCTACACTGTCCCATCAAACACTCCCAGGGCAGGTACAGCACGGGTTAGACACCGAGTAAAGCTCCCTCTGCACTGTCCCGTCAAACACTCCCAGGGCAGGTACAGCACGGGTTAGATACAGAGTAAAGCTCCCTCTACACTGTCCCATCAACACTCCCAACATAGGTACAGCACGGGTTAGATACAGAGTAAAGCACCCTTTACACTGTCCCATCAAACACTCCCAGGACAGGTACAGCACGGGCTAGATACAGAGTAAAGCTTCCTCCACACTGCCCCATCAAACACTCCCAGGGCATGTACAGCACGGGTTAGATACAGAGTAAAGCTCACTCTACACTGCCCCATCAAACACTCCCAGGGCAGGTACAGCATGGTTTTGATGCAGAGTAAAGCTCCCTCTACACTGTCCCATCAAACACTCCCAGGGCAGGTACAGCACGGGTTAGATACAGAGTAAAGCTTCCTCTACACTGTCCCATCAAACACTCTCAGGGCAGGTACAGCACGGGTTAGATACAGAGTAAAGCTCCCTCTACACTGTGCCATCAAACACTCCCACGGCAGGTACAGCACGGGTTCGATACAGAGTAAAGCTCCCTCTACACTGTCCCATCAAACACTCCCAGGGCAGGTAGAGCATACGTTAGATACAGATTAAAGCTCCCTCTACAATGTCCAATCAAACACTCCCAGGGCAGGTACAGCATGGGTTAGATACAGAGTAAAGCTCCCTCTACACTTTCTGATCAAACGCTCCCAGGGCAGGAACAGCAGGGGTTGGATACAGAGTAAAGCTCCCTCTACACTGTCCCATCAAACACTCCCAGGGCAGGTACAGCACGAGTTAGATACAGAGTAAAGCTCACTCTACACTGTCCCATCAAACACTCCCAGAGCAGTTACAGCACGGGTTAGACACAGAGTAAAGTTCCCGCTACACTGTCCCATCAAACACTCCCAGGGCGGGTACAGCACGGGTTGGATACAGAGGAAAGCTCCCTCTACACTGTCCCATCAATACTCCCAGCATAGGTACAGCACGGGTTAGATACAGAGTAAAGCTCCCTTTACACTGTCCCATCAAACACTCCCAGCATAGGTACAGCACGGGCTAGATACAGAGGAAAGCTCCCTCTACACTGTCCCATCAAACACTCCCAGGGCAGGTACAGCACGGGTTAGACACAGAGTAAAGCTCCCTCTACACTGTCCATTCAAATACTCCCAGGGCAGGTACAGCATGGGTTAGATACAGAGTAAAGCTCCATCTACACTGTCCCATCAATCACTCCCAGGGCAGGTACAGCATGGGTTAGATACAGAGTAAAGCTCCCTCTACACTGTCCCATCAAACACTCCCAGGGCAGCTGCAGCACGGTTTAGATACAGAGTAAAGCTCCCTCTACACTGTCCCATCAAACACTCCCAGGGCAGGTACAGCACGAGTTAGATACAGAGTAAAGCTCACTCTACACTGTCCCATCAAACACTCCCAGGGCAGTTACAGCACGGGTTAGATACAGAGTAAAGCTCCCGCTAGACTGTCCCATCAAACACTCCCAGGGCAGGTACAGCACGGGTTAGATACAGAGTAAAGCTCCCTCTACACTGTCCCATCAAACACTCCCACGGCAGGTACAGCACGGGTTAGATACAGAGTAAAGCTCCCTCTACACTGTCCCATCAATACTCCCAGCATAGGTACAGCACGGGTTAGATACAGAGTAAAGCTCCCTCTACAGTGTCCCATCAAACATTCCCATGGCAGTTACAGCACGGGTTAGACACAGAGTAAAGCTCCCGCTACACTGTCCCATCAAACACTCCCAGGGCAGGTACAGCACGGGTTAGATACAGAGTAAAGCTCCCTCTACACTGTCCCATGAAAGACTACCAGGGCAGGTACAGCACGGGTTAGATACAGAGTAAAGGTCCCTTTACACTGTCCCATCAGACATT
Source organism: Somniosus microcephalus (assembly GCF_052327205.1). NCBI lineage: Eukaryota > Metazoa > Chordata > Chondrichthyes > Squaliformes > Somniosidae > Somniosus > Somniosus microcephalus. The sequence continues at coordinate 8,867,663 of NC_141014.1, read as the reverse complement.
CCCAGGGCAGGTACAGCACAAGTTAAATATAGAGTAATGCTCCCTCTACACTGTCCCATCAAACACTCCCAGGGCAGGTACAGCACGGGTTAGACACCGAGTAAAGCTCCCTCTGCACTGTCCCGTCAAACACTCCCAGGGCAGGTACAGCACGGGTTAGATACAGAGTAAAGCTCCCTCTACACTGTCCCATCAACACTCCCAACATAGGTACAGCACGGGTTAGATACAGAGTAAAGCACCCTTTACACTGTCCCATCAAACACTCCCAGGGCAGGTACAGCACGGGCTAGATACGGAGTAAAGCTTCCTCCACACTGCCCCATCAAACACTCCCAGGGCATGTACAGCACGGGTTAGATACAGAGTAAAGCTCACTCTACACTGCCCCATCAAACACTCCCAGGGCAGGTACAGCATGGTTTTGATGCAGAGTAAAGCTCCCTCTACACTGTCCCATCAAACACTCCCAGGGCAGGTACAGCACGGGTTAGATACAGAGTAAAGCTTCCTCTACACTGTCCCATCAAACACTCTCAGGGCAGGTACAGCACGGGTTCGATACAGAGTAAAGCTCCCTCTACACTGTCCCATCAAACACTCCCAGGGCAGGTAGAGCATACGTTAGATACAGATTAAAGCTCCCTCTACAATGTCCAATCAAACACTCCCAGGGCAGGTACAGCATGGGTTAGATACAGAGTAAAGCTCCCTCTACACTTTCCGATCAAACGCTCCCAGGGCAGGTACAGCAGGGGTTGGATGCAGAGTAAAGCTCCCTCTACACTGTCCCATCAAACACTCCCAGGGCAGGTACAGCACGGGCTAGATACAGAGTAAACCTCCCTCTGCACTGTCTCATCAAACACTCCCAGGGCAGGTACAGCACGGGTTAGATACAGAGTAAAACTCCCTCTGCACTGTCCCATCAAACATTCCCAGGGCAGGTACAGCATGGGTTAGATACAGAGTAAAACTCCCTCTACACTGTCCCATCAAACACACCCAGGGCAGGAACAGCGCGGGTTAGATACAGAGTAAAGCTCCCTCTGCACTGTCCCATCAAACACTCCAAGGTTAGGTACAGCACGGGGTTAGATACAGATTAAAGCTCCCTCGACACTGTCTTATCAAACACTCCCAGGGCAGGTACAGCATGGGTTAGATACAGAGTAAAGCTCCCTCTACACTGTCCCATTAAACACTCTCAGGGCAGGTACAGCACGGGTTAGATACAGAGTAAAGCTCCCTCTACACTGTCCCATCTAACACTCCCATGGCAGGTACAGCACGGGTTAGATACAGAGTAAAGCTCCCTCTACACTGTCCCATCAAACATTCCCAGGGCAGGTACAGCATGGTTTAGACATAGAGTAAAGCTCCCTCTACACTGTCCCATCAAACACTCCCAGGGCAGGTACAGCACGAGTTAGATACAGAGTAAAGCTCACTCTACACTGTCCCATCAAACACTCCCAGGGCAGGTACAGCACGGGTTAGACACAGAGTAAAGCTCCCTCTGCACTGTCCCATCAAACACTCCCAGGGCAGGTACAGCACGGGTTAGATACAGAGTAAAGCTCCCTCTACACTGTCCCATCAAACACTCCCAACATAGGTACAGCACGGGTTAGCTACAGAGTAAAGCACACTTTACACTGTCCCATCAAACACTCCCAGGGCAGGTACAGCACGGGCGAGATACAGAGTAAAGCTCCCTCTACACTGCCCCATCAAACACTCCCAGGGCAAGTACAGCACGGGTTAGATACAGAGTAAAGCTCCCTCTACACTTTCCCATCAAACACTCCCAGGGCAGGTACAGCACGGGTTAGATACAGAGTAAAGCTCCCTCTACACTGTCCCATCAAACACTCCCAGGGCAAGTACAGCACGGGTTAGGTACAGAGTAAAGCTCCCTCGACACTGTCCCATCAAACATTCCCAGGGCAGGTACAGCATGGGTTAGATACAGAGTAAAACTCCCTCGACACTGTCCCATCAAACACACCCAGGGCAGGAACAGCGCGGGTTAGATCCAAAGTAAAGCTCCCTCTACACTGTCCCATCAAACGCTCCCAGGGCAGGTACAGCACGGGTTAGATGCAGAGTAAAGCTCCCTCTACACTGTCCCGTCAAACACTCCCAGGGCAGGTGCAGCACGGGTTAGATGCAGAGTAAAGCTCCCTCTACACTGTCCCGTCAAACACTCCCAGGGCAGGTACAGCACGGGTTAGATACAGAGTAAAGCTCCCTCTACACTGTCCCATCAAATATTCCAAGGTCAGGTACAGCACAGGGTTAGATACAGAGTAAAGCTCCCTGTACACTGTCCATTCAAATACTCCCAGGGCAGGAACAGCATGGGTTAGATACAGAGTAAAGCTCCATCTACACTGTCCCATCAATCACTCCCAGGGCAGGTACAGCATGGGTTAGATACAGAGTAAAGCTCCCTCTACACTGTCCCATCAAACACTCCCAGGGCAGCTGCAGCACGGGTTAGATACAGAGTAAAGCTCCCTCTACACTGTCCCATCAAACACTCCCAGGGCAGGTCCAGCACGAGTTAGATACAGAGTAAAGCTCACTCTACACTGTCCCATCAAACACTCCCAGGGCAGTTACAGCACGGGTTAGATACAGAGTAAAGCTCCCGCTAGACTGTCCCATCAAACACTCCCAGGGCAGGTACAGCACGGGTTAGATACAGAGTAAAGCTCCCTCTACACTGTCCCATCAAACACTCCCACGGCAGGTACAGCACGGGTTAGATACAGAGTAAAGCTCCCTCTACACTGTCCCATCAATACTCCCAGCATAGGTACAGCACGGGTTAGATACAGAGTAAAGCTCCCTTTACACTGTCCCATCAAACACTCCAAGCATAGGTACAGCACGGGCTAGATACAGAGTAAAGCTCCCTCTACACTGCCCCATCAAACACTCCCAGGGCAGGTACAGCACGGGTTAGACACAGAGTAAAGCTCCCTTTACACTGTCCCATCACACATTCCCAGGGCAGGTACAGCACAAGTTAAATATAGAGTAAAGCTCCCTCTACACTGTCCTGTCAAACACTCCCAGGGCAGGTACAGCACGGGTTAGACACAGAGTAAAGCTCCCTCTGCACTGTCCCATCAAACACTCCCAGGGCAGGTACAGCATGGGTTAGATACAGAGTAAAACTCCCTCTACACTGTCCCATCAAACACACCCAGGGCAGGAACAGCGCGGGTTAGATACAGAGTAAAGCTCCCTCTACACTGTCCCATCACACGCTCCCAGGGCAGGTACAGCACGGGTTAGATGCAGAGTAAAGCTCCCTCTACACTGTCCCGTCAAACACTCCCACGGCAGGTAAAGCACGGGTTAGATACATAGTAAAGCTCACTCTACACTGTCCCATCAAATACTCCAAGGTCAGGTACAGCACAGGGTTAGATACAGAGTAAAGCTCCCTGTACACTGTCCATTCAAATACTCCCAGGGCAGGTACAGCATGGGTTAGATGCAGAGTAAAGCTCCATCTACACTGTCCCAACAATCACTCCCAGGGCAGGTACAGCACGGGTTAGATACAGAGTAAAGCTCCCTCTACACTGTCCCATCAAACACTCCCAGGGCAGCTGCAGCACGAGTTAGATACGGAGTAAAGCTCCCTCTACACTGTCCCATCAAACACTCCCAGGGCAGGTAGAGCATACGTTAGATACAGATTAAAGCTCCCTCTACACTGTCCCATCACACACTCCCATGGCAGTTACAGCACGGGTTAGACAGAGAGTAAAGCTCCCGCTACACTGTCCCATCAAACACTCCCAGGGCAGGTACAGCACGGGTTAGACACAGAGTAAAGCTCCCTCTGCACTGTCCCGTCAAACACTCCCAACGTAGGTACAGCACGGGTTAGATACAGAGTAAAGCACCCTTTACACTGTCCCATCAAACACTCCCAGGGCAGGTACAGCACGGGCTAGATACAGAGTAAAGCTCCCTCTACACTGCCCCATCAAACACTCCCAGGGCATGTACAGCACGGGTTAGATACAGAGTAAAGCTCACTCTACACTGCCCCATCAAACACTCCCAGGGCAGGTACAGCACGGTTTTGATGCAGAGTAAAGCTCCCTCTACACTGTCCCATCAAACACTCCCAGGGCAGGTACAGCATGGGTTAGATACAGAGTAAAGCTTCCTCTACACTGTCCCATCAAACACTCTCAGGGCAGGTACAGCACGGGTTAGATGCAGAGTAAAGATCCCTCTACACTGTGCCATCAAACACTCCCACGGCAGGTTCAGCACGGGTTCGATACAGAGTAAAGCTTCCTCTACACTGTCCCATCAAACACTCCCAGGGCAGGTAGAGCATACGTTAGATACAGATTAAAGCTCCCTCTACAATGTCCAATCAAACACTCCCAGGGCAGGTACAGCATGGGTTAGATACAGAGTAAAGCTCCCTCTACACTTTCCGATCAAACACTCCCAGGGCAGGTACAGCAGGGGTTGGATACAGAGTAAAGCTCCCTCTACACTGTCCCATCAAACACTCCCAGGGCAGGTACAGCACGGGTTAGATACAGAGTAAAGCTCCCTCTACACTGTCCCATCAAACACTCCCAGGGCAAGTACAGCACGGGTTAGATACAGAGTAAAACTCCTTCTACACTGTCCCATCAAACACACCCAGGGCAGGAACAGCGCGGGTTAGATACAGAGTAAAGCTCCCTCTACACTGTCCCATCAAACGCTCCCAGGGCAGGTACAGCATGGGTTAGATGCAGAGTAAAGCTCCCTCTACACTGTCCCGTCAAACACTCCCACGGCAGGTACAGCACGGGTTAGATACAGAGTAAAGCTCACTCTACACTGTCCCGTCAAACACTCCCAGGGCAGGTACAGCACGGGTTAGATACAGAGTAAAGCTGCCTCTACACTGTCCCATTAAACACTCTCAGGGCAGGTACAGCACGGGTTAGATACAGAGTAAAGCTCCCTCTACACTGTCCCATCAAACACTCCCATGGCAGGTACAGCACGGGTTAGATACAGAGTAAAGCTCCCTCTACACTGTCCCATCAAACACTCCCAGGGCAGTTACAGCACGGGTTAGACACAGAGTAAAGCTCCCGCTACACTGTCCCATCAAACACTCCCAGGGCAGGTACAGCACGGGTTGGATACAGAGTAAAGCTCCCTCTACACTGTCCCATCAATACTCCCAGCATAGGTACAGCACGGGTTAGATACAGAGTAAAGCTCCCTTTACACTGTCCCATCAAACACTCCCAGCATAGGTACAGCACGGGCTAGATACAGAGTAAAGCTCCCTCTACACTGTCCCATCAAACACTCCCAGGGCAGGTACAGCACGGTTAGACACAGAGTAAAGCTCCCTCTACACTGTCCCATCAAACACTCCCAGGGCAGGTACAGCATGGGTTAGACACAGAGTAAAGCTCCCTCTGCACTGTCCCATCAAACACTCCCAGGGCAGGTACAGCACGGGTTAGATACAGAGTATAGCTCCCTCTACACTGCCCCATCAAACACTCCCAGGGCAGGTACAGCATGGGTTAGATACAGAGTAAAGCTCACTCTACACTGTCCCGTCAAACACTCCCAGGGCAGGTACAGCATGGGTTAGATACAGAGTAAAGCTCCCTCGACACTGTCCCATCAAACACTCCCAGGGCAGGTACAGCACGGGTTAGATACAGAGTGAAGCTCCCTCTACACTGTCCGATCAAACACTCCCAGGGCAGGTACAGCAGGGGTTGGATACAGAGTAAAGCTCCCTCTACACTGTCCCATCAAACACTCCCAGGGCAGGTACAGCACGGGTTAGATACAGAGTAAAGCTCCCTCTACACTGTCCCATCAAACACTCCCAGGGCAGGTACAGCACGGGTTAGATACAGAGTAAAGCTCCCTCTACACTGTCCCATCAAACACTCCCAGGGCAAGTACAGCACGGGTTAGGTACAGAGTAAAGCTCCCTCTACACTGTCCCATCAAACATTCCCAGGGCAGGTACAGCATGGGTTAGATACAGAGTAAAGCTCACTCTACACTGTCCCGTCAAACACTCCCAGGGCAGGTACAGCACGGGTTAGATACAGAGTAAAGCTCCCTCTACACTGTACCATCAAACACTCCAAGGTTAGGTACAGCACGGGGTTAGATACAGATTAAAGCTCCCTCGACACTGTCTTATGAAACACTCCCAGGGCAGGTACAGCATGGGTTAGATACAGAGTAAAGCTCCCTCTACACTGTCCCAACAATCACTCCCAGGGCAGCTGCAGCACGGGTTAGATACAGAGTAAAGCTCCCTCTACACTGTCCCATCAATACTCCCAGCATAGGTACAGCACGGGTGAGATACAGAGTAAAGCTCCCTCTACAGTGTCCCATCAAACATTCCCATGGCAGTTACAGCACGGGTTAGACACAGAGTAAAGCTCCCGCTACACTGTCCCATCAAACACTCCCAGGGCAGGTACAGCACGGGTTAGATACAGAGTAAAGCTCCCTCTACACTGTCCCATGAAAGACTACCAGGGCAGGTACAGCACGGGTTAGATACAGAGTAAAGGTCCCTTTACACTGTCCCATCAGACATTCCCAGGGCAGGTACAGCACAAGTTAAATATAGAGTAATGCTCCCTCTACACTGTCCCATCAAACACTCCCAGGGCAGGTACAGCACGGGTTAGACACCGAGTAAAGCTCCCTCTGCACTGTCCCGTCAAACACTCCCAGGGCAGGTACAGCACGGGTTAGATACAGAGTAAAGCTCCCTCTACACTGTCCCATCAACACTCCCAACATAGGTACAGCACGGGTTAGATACAGAGTAAAGCACCCTTTACACTGTCCCATCAAACACTCCCAGGACAGGTACAGCACGGGCTAGATACAGAGTAAAGCTTCCTCCACACTGCCCCATCAAACACTCCCAGGGCATGTACAGCACGGGTTAGATACAGAGTAAAGCTCACTCTACACTGCCCCATCAAACACTCCCAGGGCAGGTACAGCATGGTTTTGATGCAGAGTAAAGCTCCCTCTACACTGTCCCATCAAACACTCCCAGGGCAGGTACAGCATGGGTTAGATGCAGAGTAAAGCTCCCTCTACACTGTCCCGTCAAACACTCCCACGGCAGGTACAGCACGGGTTAGATACAGAGTAAAGCTCACTCTACACTGTCCCGTCAAACACTCCCAGGTCAGGTACAGCACGGGTTAGATACAGAGTAAAGCTGCCTCTACACTGTCCCATTAAACACTCTCAGGGCAGGTACAGCACGGGTTAGATACAGAGTAAAGCTCCCTCTACACTGTCCCATCAAACACTCCCATGGCAGGTACAGCACGGGTTAGATACAGAGTAAAGCTCCCTCTACACTGTCCCATCAAACACTCCCAGGGCAGTTACAGCACGGGTTAGACACAGAGTAAAGCTCCCGCTACACTGTCCCATCAAACACTCCCAGGGCAGGTACAGCACGGGTTGGATACAGAGTAAAGCTCCCTCTACACTGTCCCATCAATACTCCCAGCATAGGTACAGCACGGGTTAGATACAGAGTAAAGCTCCCTTTACACTGTCCCATCAAACACTCCCAGCATAGGTACAGCACGGGCTAGATACAGAGTAAAGCTCCCTCTACACTGTCCCATCAAACACTCCCAGGGCAGGTACAGCACGGGTTAGACACAGAGTAAAGCTCCCTCTACACTGTCCCATCAAACACTCCCAGGGCAGGTACAGCATGGGTTAGACACAGAGTAAAGCTCCCTCTGCACTGTCCCATCAAACACTCCCAGGGCAGGTACAGCACGGGTTAGATACAGAGTATAGCTCCCTCTACACTGCCCCATCAAACACTCCCAGGGCAGGTACAGCATGGGTTAGATACAGAGTAAAGCTCACTCTACACTGTCCCGTCAAACACTCCCAGGGCAGGTACAGCATGGGTTAGATACAGAGTAAAGCTCCCTCGACACTGTCCCATCAAACACTCCCAGGGCAGGTACAGCACGGGTTAGATACAGAGTGAAGCTCCCTCTACACTGTCCGATCAAACACTCCCAGGGCAGGTACAGCAGGGGTTGGATACAGAGTAAAGCTCCCTCTACACTGTCCCATCAAACACTCCCAGGGCAGGTACAGCACGGGTTAGATACAGAGTAAAGCTCCCTCTACACTGTCCCATCAAACACTCCCAGGGCAGGTACAGCACGGGTTAGATACAGAGTAAAGCTCCCTCTACACTGTCCCATCAAACACTCCCAGGGCAAGTACAGCACGGGTTAGGTACAGAGTAAAGCTCCCTCTACACTGTCCCATCAAACATTCCCAGGGCAGGTACAGCATGGGTTAGATACAGAGTAAAGCTCACTCTACACTGTCCCGTCAAACACTCCCAGGGCAGGTACAGCACGGGTTAGATACAGAGTAAAGCTCCCTCTACACTGTACCATCAAACACTCCAAGGTTAGGTACAGCACGGGGTTAGATACAGATTAAAGCTCCCTCGACACTGTCTTATGAAACACTCCCAGGGCAGGTACAGCATGGGTTAGATACAGAGTAAAGCTCCCTCTACACTGTCCCAACAATCACTCCCAGGGCAGCTGCAGCACGGGTTAGATACAGAGTAAAGCTCCCTCGACATTGCCCCGTCAAACACTCCCAGGGCAGCTACAGCATGGCTTAGATACAGAGTAAAGCTCCCTCTACACTGTCCCATCAAACACTCCCAGGGCAGGTAGAGCATACGTTAGATACAGATTAAAGCTCCCTCTACAATGTCCCATCAAACACTCCCAGGGCAGGTACAGCATGGGTTAGATACAGAGTAAAGCTCCCTCTGCACTGTCCCATTAAACACTCTCAGGGCAGGTGCTGCATGGGTTAGATACAGAGTAAAGCTCCCTCTACACTGTCCCATCAAACATTCCCATGGCAGTTACAGCACGGGTTAGACACAGAGTAAAGCTCCCGCTACACTGTCCCATCAAATACTCCCAGGGCAGGTGCAGCACGGGTTAGATACAGAGTAAAGCTCCCTCTACACTGTCCCATCAATACTCCCAGCATAGGTACAGCACGGGTTAGATACAGAGTAAAGCTCCCTCTACACTGTCCCATCAAACATTCCCATGGCAGTTACAGCACGGGTTAGATACAGAGTAAAGCACCCTTTACACTGTCCCATCAAACACTCCCAGGGCAGGTACAGCACGGGCTAGATACAGAGTAAAGCTCCCTCTACACTGCCCCATCAAACACTCCCAGGGCATGTACAGCACGGGTTAGATACAGAGTAAAGCTCACTCTACACTGCCCCATCAAACACTCCCAGGGCAGGTACAGCACGGTTTTGATGCAGAGTAACGCTCCCTCTACACTGTCCCATCAAACACTCCCAGGGCAGGTACAGCACGGGTTAGATACAGAGTAAAGCTTCCTCTACACTGTCCCATCAAACACTCTCAGGGCAGGTACAGCACGGGTTAGATACAGAGTAAAGCTCCCTCTACACTGTGCCATCAAACACTCCCACGGCAGGTACAGCACGGGTTCGATACAGAGTAAAGCTCCCTCTACACTGTCCCATCAAACACTCCCAGGGCAGGTAGAGCATACGTTAGATACAGATTAAAGCTCCCTCTACAATGTCCAATCAAACACTCCCAGGGCAGGTACAGCATGGGTTAGATACAAAGTAAAGCTCCCTCTACACTTTCCGATCAAACACTCCCAGGGCAGGTACAGCAGGGGTTGGATACAGAGTAAAGCTCCCTCTACACTGTCCCATCAAACACTCCCAGGGCAGGTACAGCACGGGCTAGATACAGAGTAAACCTCCCTCTGCACTGTCTCATCAAACACTCCCAGGGCAGGTCGAGCACGGGTTAGATACAGAGTAAAGCTCCCTCTACACTGTCCCATCAAACACTCCCAGGGCAAGTACAGCACGGGTTAGGTGCAGAGTAAAGCTCCCTCTACACTGTCCCATCAAACATTCCCAGGGCAGGTACAGCATGGGTTAGATACAGAGTAAAACTCCCTCTACACTGTCCCATCAAACACACCCAGGGCAGGAACAGCGCGGGTTAGATACAGAGTAAAGCTCCCTCTACACTGTCCCATCAAACACTCCCAGGGCAGGTACAGCACGGGTTAGATGCAGAGTAAAGCTCCCTCTACACTGTCCCGTCAAACACTCCCACGGCAGGTACAGCACGGGTTAGATACAGAGTAAAGCTCCCTCTACACTGTCCCATCAAACACTCCAAGGTTAGGTACAGCACGGGGTTAGATACAGATTAAAGCTCCCTCGACACTGTCTTATCAAACACTCCCAGGGCAGGTACAGCATGGGTTAGATACAGAGTAAAGCTCCCTCTACACTGTCCCATTAAACACTCTCAGGGCAGATACAGCACGGGTTAGATACAGAGTAAAGCTCCCTCTACACTGTCCCATCAAACACTCCCATGGCAGGTACAGCACGGGTTAGATACAGAGTAAAGCTCCCTCTACACTGTCCCATCAAACATTCCCAGGGCAGGTACAGCATGGTTTAGACACAGAGTAAAGCTCCCTCTACACTGTCCCATCAAACACTCCCAGGGCAGGTACAGCACGAGTTAGATACAGAGTAAAGCTCACTCTACACTGTCCCATCAAACACTCCCAGGGCAGTTACAGCACGGGTTAGACACAGAGTAAAGCTCCCGCTACACTGTCCCATCAAACACTCCCAGGGCAGGTACAGCACGGGTTGGATACAGAGTAAAGCTCCCTCTACACTGTCCCATCAATACTCCCAGCATAGTGTGGTAAACCACTGTATTGTATATTGCCACCTCTGGGTGGCGCTGTGTATGGAGGCATGCCTCAGCTGACTCCACTCACCACTGTGTGGGTTTCGTTCAGACTTGTTCAGTCACTCACGAAGAAGCATGGTCTCTTCTTAGCTAATAAAAGCCTTATTCATCTCTTCTTTCGACTCATCATCTCTTCTTCGACTCATCACCTTTTATGAAGTAATTGATAAGCGTATCAATTTTATTAGCTAAAAGTTAAATGGCGACACCTGAGGAGCAACAACAGCAACGGATACAGCAGACATTGCTGAGAGCCCTCAGACCACCACGCCTGGACCTCGACCCTCAAGATGTGGGTGCATCAGCCAAGTTTGAACACTGGCTGAGCTGCTTTGAATCCTTCCTCGCAATCTCACAGGTTACAGAGGAGGATCACAAACTGAAAATTTTGACCGCCCAGGTGAGCCATCAAGTATATATGCTAATCCGGGACTCTAATACGTACGTGGCGGCCCTCGAGCTACTAAAAGGGCAATATACGCGCCCAGTGAACACAATTTACGCCCGACACCTCTTGGGATCCCGCAGGCAGCAACCGGGAGAATCGGTAGGGGCATTTGCACGGGCGCTACTGGCACTCTGCAGAGACTGCGATTGTAAAGCGGTAACGGCTGTGGAGCACGCGCAGGGACTCGCCTGTGATGCCTTCGTCAGGGGCCTCCAGTCAGACCACACCCGGCAGAGACTGCTAGAAAGCAAGGAACCCGACCTGAAGACGGCCATTGCCCTTGCGCTCTCGTTAGAGGAGGCCCACCGAAACCTCGAGGCATACCCCCGTAACGGCGCCGAGACATGGCAATCGAAACCGTGGGACACGGGACCGCCGCCCCCGGCACCAACCGCTGCAGCGACCCAACCGAGACAGCAGCCTCCGGTAAGAACTGCTTCGATGCCCAGTAACCAGGCCCAAAAATGCTATTTCTGTGGCCAGTTAAAACATCCCAGAGCGCACTGCCCAGCTAAGACAGCTACCTGCTCGGGCTGCGGGAAGAAAGGCCATTACGCTAACGCCTGCAAGGGGAAGCCAGCCAGCAGCGCAGCGTGCGGGCCGTGGGAGCAGCCATCTTATCCGCCATTTTGTGTACCCCCGGCCGCATGGCATCCGCCGCCATCGTATCCAACGCACTCAACCGCCATTTCGTCACCGGAACCGACCACCGTCTCGGCGGATGACTATAGTGACTCACTAAGCCACATACTGGCCTCCGTGACGCTGGATCAAGCCCTCCCTCACCATCTATCCAGCTCCATGATGGATATCGCGGTAAACTGCTGCGCCACCAGTTGCCTGATCGACAGCGGGAGCACAGAGAGTTTCGTCCACCCCGACACGGTACGTAGCCACTCCCTCACGATTCTGCCAACGCACCATCGCATTTCTATGGCGTCCAAGTCCCAGTCAATGGACATCAGCGGCTACTGTGTGGTGACCCTGTCAGTAGGGGGCACTGAATATCAAAAATTTAAACTGCTAGTCCTGCCCCGTCTTTGCGCTGCCGTCCTGCTAGGGTTGGATTTTCAGTGCCACCTTAAGAGTGTCACACTAGCATACGGTGGACCCCTCCCCCCACTCACAGTCTGCAACCAACAACTTTTAAATCGCCCGCTGCAAACCACCTGCAGCCTTTCCACATTAAAAGTCCCCCCCCCTCCCCTGTTCGCTAACCTCACCCGCGACTGTAAACCCATCGCTACCAAAAGCAGGCGGTACAGTGCCGGGGACAGAGCTTTTATCAGCTCCGAGGTGGAGCGGCTCTTGAAGGAGGGCATTATCGAAGGTAGCACTAGCCCCTGGCGAGCCCAGGTTGTAGTCGTTAAAACCACTGCAAAACGCCGCATGGTAATCGACTACAGCCAAACCATAAACCGGTACACCCAGCTGGACGCGTACCCCCTCCCTCGCATATCTGATATGGTCAATCAGATTGCGCAATACAAAGTATTCTCCACCATCGACCTTAAGTCAGCGTACCACCAGCTGCCCATCCGCCATGAGGACCGCCAGTATACTGCCTTCGAGGCAAACGGCCGCCTCTACCACTTCCTTAGGGTCCCCTTCGGCGTCACCAACGGGGTTTCGGTCTTCCAAAGGGAGATGGACCGAATGGTTGACCAGAACGCGCTGCGGGCAACCTTCCCCTATTTGGATAACGTCACCATCTGCGGCCACGACCAGCAGGACCACGACGTTAATCTAGCAAATTTCCTCCGTACGGCCCAACGGCTGAACCTAACGTACAATAAGGAAAAATGTATGTTTCACACCAAGCGCCTGGCCATCCTCGGCTGCGTGGTGGAGAACGGAGTCATCGGGCCCGACCCCGACAGAATGCGCCCCCTAATGGAGCTACCCCTTCCCCACTGCCAAAAAGCACTGAAGAGATGCCTGGGGTTTTTCTCCTACTACGCCCAGTGGGTGCCCCTCTATGCAGACAAAGCCAGGCCCCTCATCAAAGCCACCTCCTTCCCCCTGACACCAGAGGCGTGTGCAGCCTTCACTCTTATCAAGAACGATATCGCGAAGGCCGCAATGCACGCGGTGGATGAGTCCATCCCCTTCCAAGTGGAGAGCGATGCCTCCGACTTCGCCCTAGCCGCGACCCTTAACCAGGCGGGCAGACCCGTGGCCTTTTTCTCAAGGACCCTCCAGGGCCCCGAGACGAGACACTCCTCCGTCGAAAAGGAGGCCCAGGCTATTGTAGAAGCGGTGCGTCACTGGAGGCATTACCTGGCCGGGAAACGATTTACCCTGCTCACTGACCAGCGTTCAGTAGCTTTTATGTTTAATAATAAGCAGAGGGGTAAAATCAAGAACGACAAGATCTTGAGGTGGAGAATCGAACTCTCCACCTACAATTATGATATCTTGTATCGGCCAGGGAAACTCAATGAGCCCCCAGATGCCCTATCACGTGGTACATGCGCCAACGCGCAGAGTGATAGGCTGCAGTCCCTCCACAATGACCTCTGCCACCCGGGGGTCACCAGGTTTTTCCATTTTATCAAATCCCGTAACCTGCCCTACTCCATCGAGGAGGTCAGGACCATGACCAAGAGCTGCCAAATCTGCGCCGAGTGCAAACCGCACTTCTATAGGCCGGACAGAGCAAGCCTGATCAAGGCCACCCGCCCCTTCGAACGCCTGAGCGTCGATTTTAAAGGGCCCCTCCCCTCCGCTGACCGCAATGTGTACTTCCTCAACATAGTTGATGAGTACTCCCGTTTCCCCTTTGCCATCCCTTGCCCAGACATGACCAGTACCACGGTCATCAAGTGTCTGAATGACATCTTCGCTCTGTTCGGGTTCCCCAGCTATATACATAGCGACAGGGGCTCATCGTTCATGAGCGACGAACTTCGGCAGTACCTGCTAACAAGAGGTATCGCCACGAGCAGGACCACCAGTTACAACCCCCGGGGGAACGGCCAGGTGGAAAGGGAGAACGCGACGGTTTGGAAGGCAGTCCTCTTAGCACTAAAATCTAAGGGCCTTCCGACCTCCCGCTGGCAGGAGGTCCTCCCTGCAGCGCTTCACTCCATTCGGTCACTGCTTTGTACTGCCACTAATGCGACCCCTCATGAGAAAATGTTCGTTTTCCCCCGGAAGTCTACATCGGGAACCTCGCTACCGGCATGGTTGACTTCTCCTGGGCCCGTCCTACTGCGGAGGCACGTGAGGACGCATAAAACGGACCCCCTGGTCGAGCGGGTGCACCTCCTACACGCCAACCCCCAGTATGCCTGGGTGACATACCCAGACGGGCGGGAGGACACGGTCTCCATACGAGATCTCGCACCCTCGGGTACCCCTGAATTACCACCGTTATCCCCCTTACCACCGTTATCCCCCTTACCACTGTTATCCCCCACCACCCCTCCCAACCCAACCCCTGCAGACGGCATGCCAAAGCCCCAGGAATCTTCGCCAACCACCCAGACACCAGACCCGACGTCGGATGCTGCAACACCACCGCCGTCACCACGACGATCAGGACGTCAGACAAGGCCTCCTGATAGACTTAACTTGTAGTACCCTTCACCCCGCCGGACTTCACATTAAACAAGGGGTGAATGTGGTAAACCACTGTATTGTATATTGCCACCTCTGGGTGGCGCTGTGTATGGAGGCATGCCTCAGCTGACTCCACCCACCACTGTGTGGGTTTCGTTCAGACTTGTTCAGTCACTCACGAAGAAGCATGGTCTCTTCTTAGCTAATAAAAGCCTTATTCATCTCTTCTTTCGACTCATCATCTCTTCTTCGACTCATCACCTTTTATGAAGTAATTGATAAGCGTATCACATAGGTACAGCACGGGTTAGATACAGAGTAAAGCTCCCTTTACACTGTCCCATCAAACACTCCCAGCATAGGTACAGCACGGGCTAGATACAGAATAAAGCTCCCTCTACACTGTCCCATCAAACACTCCCAGGGCAGGTACAGCACGGGTTAGACACAGAGTAAAGCTCCCTCTACACTGTCCTATCAAACACTCCCAGGGCAGGTACAGCACGGGTTAGACACAGAGTAAAGCTCCCTCTGCACTGTCCCATCAAACACTCCCAGGGCAGGTACAGCACGGGTTAGATACAGAGTAAAGCTCCCTCTACACTGTCCCATCAAACACTCCCAACATAGGTACAGCACGGGTTAGATACAGAGTAAAGCACCCTTTACACTGTCCCATCAAACACTCCCAGGGCAGGTACAGCACGGGCTAGATACAGAGTAAAGCTCCCTCTACACTGCCCCATCAAACACTCCCAGGGCAAGTACAGCACGGGTTAGATACAGAGTAAAGCTCCCTCTACACTGTCCCATCAAACACTCCCAGGGCAGGTACAGCACGGGTTAGATACAGAGTAAAGCTCCCTCTACACTGTCCCATCAAACACTCCCAGGGCAAGTACAGCACGTGTTAGGTACAGAGTAAAGCTCCCTCTACACTGTCCCATCAAACATTCCCAGGGCAGGTACAGCATGGGTTAGATACAGAGTAAAACTCCCTCTACACTGTCCCATCAAACACACCCAGGGCTGGAACAGCGCGGGTTAGATACAGAGTAAAGCTCCCTCTACACTGTCCCATCAAACGCTCCCAGGGCAGGTACAGCACGGGTTAGATGCAGAGTAAAGCTCCCTCTACACTGTCCCGTCAAACACTCCCAGGGCAGGTACAGCACGGGTTAGATGCAGAGTAAAGCTCCCTCTACACTGTCCCGTCAAACACTCCCACGGCAGGTACAGCACGGGTTAGATACAGAGTAAAGCTCACTCTACACTGTCCCGTCAAACACTCCCAGGGCAGGTACAGCACGGGTTAGATACAGAGTAAAGCTCCCTCTACACTGTACCATCAAACACTCCAAGGTTAGGTACAGCACGGGGTTAGATACAGATTAAAGCTCCCTCGACACTGTCTTATCAAACACTCCCAGGGCAGGTACAGCATGGGTTAGATACAGAGTAAAGCTCCCTCTACACTGTCCCATCAAATACTCCAAGGTCAGGTACAGCACAGGGTTAGATACAGAGTAAAGCTCCCTGTACACTGTCCATTCAAATACTCCCAGGGCAGGTACAGCATGGGTTAGATACAGAGTAAAGCTCCATCTACACTGTCCCATCAAACACTCCCAGGGCAGCTGCAGCACGGGTTAGATACAGAGTAAAGCTCCCTCTACATTGTCCCGTCAAACACTCCCAGGGCAGCTACAGCATGGGTTAGATACAGAGTAAAGCTCCCTCGACACTGTCCAATCAAACACTCCCAGGGCAGGTACAGCACGGGTTACATACAACAATGATGCTAATTATGCAGTGCTTTAAAGATAGTAAAAGATGCCAAGGCACTTCACAGGAGCGATTATCAAACAACATTCGTAGGCATTTGTGTGAACGGATGAACCCTGTTCAAACCTTTATTCTGAGAATATTCCTGTGGTTGCTGGGATCCGGCAATATTAATTGACATAAATATCAATGTTGGCCTTTGGGTGGAGGCAGTTTTCTGAGAGTGGATGTGAGTGTTCATGCAGGGGAGTGGGGATTGTTCGACTGAAGCACTCTTCAGTGAGCTGCTGGGAAGACGCTCTGGTAAATGTTGGAGCTCTCCTGCTTCCTCGCCACTCTTCACGACCTCACGCTGAAGCTCCTCGTCCAATGGTGGCTCTACGTACTGTCCCCATTGCAGATGAGTGTCACACAGCTTGCAGCAAACCACAACCGTTGAGGACTCTCTCTCTGGACTGGGTTACACCGAGCCACCAGACCTGCCCAGGCAGCGGAATCATTGCTTGATGACTTCAGTGCTCAGCTCGATGAGGGCTCCAAGGTGACCCATGGATCTGACCTTAGTGCACTTGTGCCACTGTGTGGATTTGAGTGGGGTGATGAACTAAGTGTTTGCGGGGGGGGGGGGGCGGGGGGGAAGACAGCCCTTGCCCCCAGAGGCAAAGAATATGTCGGGGGAGGGATGCAGATGGAGGCTTGATGCAATATAAAATCGCAATGGCAGCTGCCAGGAAAATGGGACACTTTCAACCTGATGCACATTCGTGGAGAGGAAGCCCTTACGATTCATGAAGATAGAGGTGTTATCCAAAGGAGCCTGCAGGCTGATGTGGCTGCAGTCAACCAGGCTCTGGGTTTGGGGAAGCCCCTGCAATCTGTGTGAAGCCCAGAGCCCTATCCTGCTTCCAGATGCCATGGGGAAGGTGGTGAGCATATTTGCTTTGGCAAACATGGCATCAGTCACCTGCTTAATACAAACAAGGACTGCAGATTGACAAATGTTACTTATATCCCTTTGAGGGTAGGAAGGAGCCGAAGACAAAGAATTTGACCTTGCCTGCACCAGGGCGTGCTGGGCTTCCTCTAGCAGTGAAAGAAAGACTTGCATTTCTATAGCGCCTTTCACGACCACAAGCCGTCTCAAAGCGCTTTACAGCCAATGAAGCACTTTTGAAGTGTAGTCACTGTTGTAATGTAGGAAACGTAGCAGCCAATTTGCGCACAGCAAGGTCCCACAAACAGCAATGTGATAATCTGTTTTAGTGATGTTGGTTGAGGGATAAATATTGGCCAGGACACCGGGGAGAACTCCCCTGCTCTTCTTCAAAATAGTGGCCGCGGGATCTTTTACGTCCACCTGAGCGGCCTCGGTTTACCGTCTCATCCGAAAGACGGCACCTCCGGCAGTGCAGCACCCCCTCAGCACGGCACTGGAGCGCCAATCTAGCTTTATGTGCTCAAGTCCCTGGAGTGAGACTTGAATCCACAACCTTCTGACTCAGAGGCGAGGGTGCTGCTGGTTACAGGTCTTGTTGCAGGAGGCGACACAGCTCTGAGATAGCGTCCCTGCAGCAGTGCAGCCTCCTATCTTTTGCTGCTCAGAGAACTGCGGGTGTGTTGCCCTGGGCCTGTACACGCTTCTGGGAGGGGAAGGGAGGGATTCCCGCGAGCCTGCCTCTTCCTGTTTGATCTCCCACCAGCTGTAGCTCTGTTTCCTTCTCCTCCTCCTCCTCTTGCCCGAGAGGCCTCAGGAGGACACCCAGCGTGTTGCTAGAAGACCCTGAAGAGTTCAGAACATTCTACAAGCACTTTGAAATCGACCGAGTAGCAAAAAAAGCTGACTATGCGACAGGGGCAAAATGTCTGCCCAGACCTCAGAGTGTTAAACCCGGGGAGGAGGGGGCGGCAATATTTACCATTAAATTACCGCTGGAAATGGCGGCGTGCGGTCTTGTACTGTGCCTGGTTCACAGACGGGAGCAGAAACTGGGGGCAGCACCACAGTAGGAATGGCACTGCCGTCGGCGGGTCTTAGCAATGCCAACTGAGTCTGACTGCCACTTGCCTCTCGCTGTCTGGATCGTACTCCTCCCCAAAATCGGAACAGGCGGAAAGCAAGCTTCCACTAGACGCACTATTTTGTTCCTCACTATTTGTTGGTACAAACAGGGTGCTAAGGACACAAACCTCGGCCCCTCCACTGTGCCTGACCACCCCCCCTTCCTGTCCACTTCCAAGGACTGAAGGCCCTGGTTGCAGTACACTTGGCCTGGGCTAGTCCACTTCCATACCCGGAGAGGCAGCTTTCAGACTGGGAAATGGCCCCACTATTTCCCCGCCCCATCACAACACAGTCTGTTCAAATGCTGAATCCTACCTTGCCGGAAGTAAAGAACCAGCCAGACCAGGATCCTCACAGCCAGCGACATTCTTCTGCCTTTCTGCTCGGTTTGTGGAGAAACCGAAGAAGGAAGTTTGCAGAGTTCCTCCTTGTGGTTTTCGCCGGGTTAGAAATAGCGTCCGAGAGCATTGAGTAATGTCCCCTTCTCGTGCCCCGTCACATGACCCTGCCAGGAATTTCCCGACCAATGCACAGAGAATTTCATAAGGTAAATATGGACGAGCCCACTGAATTCGTCCATTGAAAGACCTGCAGTTCCCCAACTGCTTGTGAAATGATCCCGGAGCATTTGCCTGTATCTCCCACCCTTACATGTTGGCCAGACTGTGAGTGAGAACTTATGGCACCCCTTTTCCTGCTGCACAGCTTTACTACAAGTGATGCCTCTGATTTCCCTTCTCGATCCTGTTTATTATCTACGAGCTGGAGTGCCCGGCGGTGCCGAGGGTTTTTTGAGGGCATGTTGTTATGAAAAAAGTAGAAATAATTTTTTTATATATATATATGAGTTTGTCTGTCTGTCTGGGAAGGAGAGAGAGAGAGAGAGGGGGAGAGAGAGAGAGAAAAAGAGAGAGAAGGAGAGAGAGAGGAGAGAGAGAAAGAGAGAGAGGGAAAGAGAGAGGGAAAGAAAGAGGGAAAGAGAGAGAGAGGGAAAGAGAGAAAGGGGGAGAGAGGGAAGGAGAGAGAGAGGGAAGGAGAGAGGGAAGGAGAGAGGGAAGGAGAGAGAGGGAAGGAGAGAGAGAGAGAGAGAGAGAGGGGGAAGGAGAGAGAGAGGGAAGGAGAGAGGGAAGGAGGGAGAGAGAGAGGGAAGGAGGGAGAGAGAGAGGGGGAAGGAGGGAGAGAGAGGGAAGGAGGGAGAGAGAGGGAAGGAGAGAGAGAGGGAAGGAGAGAGAGAGGGAGAGAGAGAGGGAAGGAGAGAGAGAGAGAGGGAAGGAGAGAGAGAGAGGGAAGGAGAGAGAGAGAGGGAGGGAAGGAGAGAGAGAGAGAGAGGGAAGGAGAGAGAGAGGGAAGGAGAGAGAGGGAAGGAGAGAGAGAGGGAAGGAGAGAGAGAGAGAGAGAGAGAGAGAAGGAGAGAGAGAGAGAGAGAGGGAAGGAGAGAGGGAGAGAGAAGGAGAGAGAGAGAGAGAGAGGGAAGGAGAGAGGGAGAGAGAGAGAGAGAGAGAGGGAAGGAGAGAGAGGGAAGGAGAGAGGATAGGAGAGAGAGAGAGAGGGAAGGAGAGAGAGAGGGGAGGAGAGAGGGTAGGAGAGAGAGAGAGGGAAGGAGAGAGAGAGAGAGGGAAGGAGAGAGAGAGGGAAGGAGAGAGAGGGAAGGAGAGAGGGAAGGAGAGAGAGGGAAGGAGAGAGAGGGAAGGAGAGAGAGGGAAGGAGGGGGAAGGAGAGAGGGGGAAGGAGAGAGGGGGAAGGAGAGAGGGGAAAGGAGAGAGGGGGAAGGAGAGAGAGGGAAGGAGAGAGAGGGAAGGAGAGAGAGGGAAGGAGAGAGAGGGAAGGAGAGAGGGGGAAGGAGAGAGGGGGAAGGAGAGAGGGGGAAGGAGAGAGGGGGAAGGAGAGAGGGGGAAGGAGAGAGAGGGAAGGAGAGAGAGACAGAGAGAGAGAGGGAAGGAGAGAGAGAGGGAAGGAGAATTAAAATCCGAACTTTTGTCTGTTTTCCCACGCAGCCGGCCAGAGAAAAAAGAGATGAAGAGTCTAATTTAAAGCAGCCTCTCCCCCGCTAAAAGGTGAGAGCCGGAGGGAGATTTTGCGGGTGAAGAGGGGCGGCCGCCATTTTGTGAGGCACTAACGGCAGTTTGAAAGATTAGGCCCCGCCCCCACACACCATGAAACGCCCCCCGTGATGCAGCACGCTCCCCCCGTAGGATTGGTCAACCTTCACGTCACTCAATGCTAATGAGCGGATTCCTCCATATGATTCGCCAACCGCTAATGAGCGGATTTTTGAACGTTTTTTGTATACTGTCCGAACAATTTTTGTCTGACCAAAAAGTAAATACGCCTATGAGACTCCCCTAATCATAAGCTTTCTTTTGATATAACATATGTGTAGGTACGCTAACTTTTGAGTGTATAGCAGACAGACATACAGACAGACAAACAGACGGATGGATCCTTTTATATATATATATATATATATATATACTAGCTGAAGTGCCCAGCGGTGCCGAGGCTTTATCGAGGGCATGTTGTTGTTGGAGAGAGAGCGACTGGGGGGAAGAGAGAGCGCGACTGGGGGGAAGAGAGAGAGCGACTACGGGGGAAGAGAGGGAGGGGAGGGGGGGAGGAGGGCGGGGAAGGGAGGGCGGGGAAGGGAGGGCGGGGAAGGGAGGGCGGGGGGAGGGGGAGGGCGGGGGGAGGGGAGGGCAGGGGGGGAAGGGAGGGCGGGGGGGAGGGAGGGCGGGGGGAGGGGAGGGCGGGGGGGGAAGGGAGGGCGGGGGGAAGGGAGGGCGGGGGTGGGAAGGGAGGGGGGAGGGCGGGGGAAGGGAGGGCGGGGGGGAAAAGGGGGGGGAGAAAGGGGGGGAAGGGAGGGAGGGGGGGAGTGCCCCCCCCCGCGGTGAAGACCGCCGATTGCGGCTGTGCGAGACGGCCGGGGGGGCCGGTTGCCAGGATGACGCTTGGCCCCCCCCCCCCCGAGGTGAAGACCGCCGATTGCGGCTGTGCGAGACGGTCGGGGGGGCCGGTTGCCAGGGTGACGCTTGACGCTCAGCAAGCCCCGCCCCCCGGCCGAGCCAGAGAGAGACGCCGCATCTCAGCTCCTGCTGCGCGCGCACCCTAGCGGCGCTGGGCTGAGGCTCGGCCCTCCAGCCTTTGAGTGGGGCCGGGAGGTGCCTAGCTCGGGCGTGGGTGCGAAGGAGAAGCCGAGGCTTCGAGGCCTACCTGGAAAAATGGGGAAAGGTAGGAAAATTAATGAGATTAGATAAGTTAATTCGTTTCTAAATCATTTTTTAAAAAAACAATATGTGTTTTAAAAGCAATGTTTTTTTTAAAGACGCAGAAAGCGGGAAAAAGGAAAAGTTTGGAATCAAGATGGCGGCGACTCACCTTGGTTCAGAACGATAAGGCCCGGCCACACACGCACCGATTGGCCCGGCGGCACACGCCAGCAACCCGGCGTACGATTGGTCGAGCTCGAGGTCACTCTGTCGCTAATGAGCGGATAATGAGATGCTAATGAGCGGAACGTTAAGGTTTTTCGGATACCGCGAGCGCGATTTTAGCCCGGCCGAAACGTAAATACGCTTAAAACTGTCTCGGAAGTGTAAGCTTTCTTTGGAGGTAACGCGCGCGTAGGTACGCCCTGTAACTTTCGAGCGCATACCCGACAGACGCACACGCGATGACAGACAGAATGACAGACAGAAGTACCGATTTATATATATAGAAGATAGATAGATCGATAGTAGATAGATTACCCTCCATAAGGTCCTTGCTTAGTTACCTCCCGCTCAGGCTGAAGGCCTGAGTCTCTCCAACCTCTCCCCGTAACTCAAGTCTCGACACTGGTGAGCAAGCTCGAGGTTCCTCTCTGCACTGCCTGTGGGAGATTTCAACATTCCTTGTATTAACTAGTGCAATGGTGAACCATCCATTCTAGTTGGTGGCGAAGAAAGAATTGCATTTATGTAGAGCCTTTCACAACCACCGGACGTTCCAATGCACTTTACAGCCAATGAAGTACTTTTTGAAGTGTAGTCACTGTTGTAATGTAGGAAACGCGACAGCCAATTTGCACACAGCAAGATCCCACAAACAGCAATGTGATAATGAGCAGATAATGTTTTTTTTAGTGATGTTGATTGAGGGATAAATATTGGCCAGGACACCAGGGATAACTCCCCTGCTCTTCTGCGCAATAGTGTCATGGGATGGCAGGTTTACATAGAAGATAGGAGCAGGAGTAGGCCATTCGGCATTTAATGAGATCATGGCCGATCATCCAAATTCAGTACCCTGCCCCTGCTTTCCCCCTATATCCCTTTAGCCTTAAGAAATATATCTAACTCCTTCTTGAATATATTTAATGAATTGGCCTCAACTGCCTTCTGTGGTAGAGAATTCCACAGGTTCACCACTCCCTGGGTGAAGAAATTCCTCCTCATCTCAGTCCTAAATGGCTTACCACTTATCTTTGGACTGTGACCCCTGGTTCTGGACTCCCCCGCCATCGGGAACATCCTTCCTGCATCTAGTCTGTCCAGTCCTGTCAGAATTTTATAAGTTTCAATGAGATCCCCTCTCATTCTTCTAAACTCCAGCGAATATAAGCCCAATCGACCCAATCTCTCCTCATACGGCATTCTTGCCATCCCAGGTATCAGGCTGGTGAATCTTTGCTGCACTCCCTCCATGACAAGAACATCGTTCCTCAGATAAGGCGACCAAAACTGCACACAATACTCAAGATGTGGTCTCACCAAGGCCCTGTACAACTGCAGCAAGACATCCTTGCTCCTGTACTCTAATCCTCTTGCTATGAAGGCCAACATACCATTTGCCTTCTTAACCACCTGCTGCACCTGCATGCTTACCTTCAGCGACTGGTGCACAAGGACAACCAGGTCTCGTTGCACTTCCCCTTCTCCCAATCTATTGCCGTTCAGATAATAATCTGCCTTCCTGTTTTTGCCACCAAAGTGGATAACCTCGCATTTATCCACATTATACTGCATCTGCCATGCATCTGCCCAATCACCCAACCTGTCCAAATCATACTGGAGTTTCTCGGCATCCTCCTCACAGCACACACGCCCACCCAGCTTTGTGTCGTCTGCAAACTTGGAGATATTACATCTAGTTCCCCTGTCTAGATCATTAATATATATTGTGAATAGCTGGGGTCCGAGCACCGATCCCTGCGGTACCCCACTAGTAACTGCCTGCCACTCGGAAAAAGACCCGTTTATTCCAACTCTCATTCCAACCCGTTTAACATCTCATCCGAAAGACAGCATCTCCGACAGTGCAGCACTCCCTCAGCACGGCACTGGAGTGTCAGCCTAGATTTTTGTGCTCTAGTCTCTGGAGTGGGGCTTGAACCCACAACCTTCTGACTCAGAGGAGAGGGTGCTGCCCACCGAGCTACGGGCTAAGTAGCGGAGACTTTTGTGGACACCAGTATTGTTGTTTCCTTACACAGCAACCAAGGATAAACATAGAAAAATAGGAGCAGGAGTAGGCCATTCAACGCGATCATGGCTGATCCTCTATCTCAATACCATATTCCTGCTCTCTCCCCAGACCCCTTGATGCCTTTAGTGTCTAGAACAAATTCTAGATCTGGTGTTTAGCAGTGACCAGAGTGTTGCATTAAACCTCCATGTGGGGAACACCAGGCCAATTCTGGTCAGAATAGCATTCGGTTTCATCTTATAGGCCACTCTGAGGCTGGTCCCAGATTTTAAGAGGGCTAACTTTACAAAACTGGCTGAAAATCTGGCAAAAGTTAGCTGGGTAACACTACTAGAATTACAGAGGATATACAGCACAGAAACAGGCCATTCGGCCCAACCAGTCCATGCCGGCGTTTATTCTCCACTCGAGCCTCCTCCCGTCTTTCCTCATCTAACTCTATCAGTGTAACCCTCTATTCCCTTCTCCCTCATGTGCTTATCGAGCTTCCTCTTAAATGCATCTCTGCTATTCGCCTCAACCGCTCCCTGTGGTAGCGAGTTCCACATTCTCACCACTCTCTGGGTAAAGAAGGTCCTAGTCTTGTAATTTATTGCAGTCCTCCAGCAACTATCCATTCTGCTACTTGTCCCCTGACTCTGCATGCTCCGACATTTATTAATCTATTATGTGGCACCTTATCGAAAGCCCTTTGGAAATCTAGGTAAATTACATCTACTACATTACGCCAAGGCCTTTGCTGGCAAATTCAGAAGAAACTTCTTTACCCAGAGAGTGGTGAGAATGTGGAACTCGCTCCCACAGGGAGGGGTTGAAGCGAATAGTATCGATGCATTTAAGGGGAGGCTAGACAAGCATATGAGGGAGAAGGGAATAGAGGGCTATGCTGATAGAGTTAGATGAGGAAAGACGGGAGGAGGCTCGAGAGGAGCATAAACGCCGGCATGGAGTGGTTGGGCCGAATGGCCTGTTTCTGTGCCGTATATCCTATGTAATCCTCTGTAAATCCTTGTCTACCTCTGCAAAGAGTTCAATGAGGTTGGGCAAGCAAGATTTTCCCTTTTAAAATCCACGCCGACTACTCATTATTATAGTTTTGGTTTCTAGATGTGTGAGTAGAGCTCCCACAGCCCTCGAGAAGCAATTCACTCTGGGCACCTGCTTCTCTCACCCAGGTGCTCATATTCCATGTGTAACGTCAGCGTGCGTCAGCTGTCCATTCAACCCCCAGTGAGGGGACAGGCCCCCAGCGAGAGCCCTGTGCCCCCCCAGCGAGAGCGCCAGAACCCCCTGCCCCCCCCCCCGTCCCAGCACCCTCCCCCCGCCCCGGAACCCCCTGTGCCCTCCCCAGCACCAGAACCCCCCTGCCCTCCCCAGCACCAGAACCCCCCTGCCCTCCCCAGCACCAGAACCCCCCTGCCCTCCCCAGCACCAGAACCCCCCTGCCCTCCCCAGCACCAGAACCCCCCTGCCCTCCCCAGCACCAGAACCCCCCTGCCCTCCCCAGCACCAGAACCCCCCTGCCCTCCCCAGCACCAGAACCCCCCTGCCCTCCCCAGCACCAGAACCCCCCTGCCCTCCCCAGCACTAGAACCCCCCTGCCCTCCCCAGCACTAGAACCCCCTGCCCTCCCCAGCACTAGAACCCCCTGCCCCCCCAGCACTAGAACCCCGTGCCCCCCGAGAGCGCCAGAACCCCCTGCCCCCCCCAGCACTAGAACCCCGTGCCCCCCCGAGAGCGCCAGAACCCCGTGCCCCCCCAGCACTAGAACCCCCCTGCCCTCCCCAGCACTAGAACCCCCCTGCCCTCCCCAGCACTAGAACCCCCCTGCCCTCCCCAGCACTAGAACCCCCCTGCCCTCCCCAGCACTAGAACCCCCCTGCCCTCCCCAGCACTAGAACCCCCCCTGCCCCCCAGCACTAGAACCCCCCTGCCCTCCCCAGCACTAGAACCCCCCTGCCCTCCCCAGCACTAGAACCCCCCTGCCCTCCCCAGCACTAGAACCCCCCTGCCCTCCCCAGCACTAGAACCCCCCTGCCCCCCAGCACTAGAACCCCGTGCCCCCCCAGCACTAGAACCCCGTGCCCCCCCAGCACTAGAACCCCGTGCCCCCCACGAGAGCGCCAGAACCCCGTGCCCCCCACGAGAGCGCCAGAACCCCGTGCCCCCCCAGCACTCAATGAACAAACAAATAAAACCAGCAGCAGCAATTACTGTTGTAAACAATTTAATAACTATATATAATATAATATATATTTATATATAGAATAAAACACCCAAAATAACACTGAACATACATGGGCCGAGCTCTCGCTGTCAGACTATCCCATGTGTGGAGATCAGCCAATGGAGGGAGGAGGGGGACAGAGAAACAGGGGGAAAAAAGTATTTTAAAACCAAGACTCACCGATATATTTAAAATAAAAAATAAAATATATAATCTAGGCGACCCACCCCCCTCAAACTGAAGCCATTTACACCAGGAGATCGACCCAAGCACAGCACAGGGTGTGGGCGCAGCGCTGGGTCACCGCACGGTTAGGGGAAGGGGACAGCTTCAGCCGAATCTCCCCCCGCCCCCCGACAGCCCCCCCCACCGCAGCCTCACCCCCCCCCCCCCCCCCCCCTTGCCGGGATGGGTTGTTGTTGTCTTGTGCGCTGCCCCGCAGTTCCTGGGGTTCTGGGCTGCGAGCCCTCGGGTTCAGGGGCGTTTTTGCTCCAAGTCCATTGCTGGCGATTCTTTGAGGTTGCGGTAAACTGCGAGCGTGCCGGGGGTGAGCAGACACGCCTGTGGAGTCGCCGTCTCCGGTCGCGTAAACGTGTCGGATTCACCAGCTCCGTCAACAGGAGGACCTGCAGGGAAATGGGGGGGGGGGGGGGGGGGGGGGTCAGAAAGGGTTAGTGGGGAGCTCGGACACACTGCCACGCTCTGTACCCCCCCAAACTCACACCCACCCCGCCCCACATAGCACCACACTCTGGACTCCCCACCAGCCCCACCCTGCTCACCTGTTCGTGTTTTGTCCGTAGAGAACTGGAGGTGCTTCTGCTCAGCCTCGCTCCGACTGCTCTGTACTGCTACACTTCACAGCCCTGTGCTGGAGAGAGCAAAGCTTGCATTTGAACTCATTCCTTCCTTTACAACAGATCTTCGAAGGTGCCAGGACAGGTTAACAAAGCAGGTAATGAAGCATATGGGATCCTGGGCTTTATAAATAGAGGCAGAGTACAAAAGCCAGGATGTTATGCGAAACTTATATGAAACACTAGTTTGGCCCCAGCTTCAGTGTTGTGCCCAATTCTGGGCCCCACACTTCAGGAAGCACATGAAGACGTTGGAGAGGGTACAGAAGAGATTTACGAGAATGGTTCCAGGGATGAGGGGATTACAGTTACGTGGATAGACTGGAGAAGCTGGGGTTGCTCTCCTTGGAGCAGAGAAGGCTAAGAGGAGAATTGATGGAGGTGTTTAAAATCATGTAGGGTTTAGATAGAGTAAATAAAGAGAAACTGTTTCCAATGGCTGAAGGGTCGATAACCAGAGGGCCCAGATTTAAGCTGATTGACAAAAGAACCAGAGGCGACATGAGGAAAACCGATTTTACGCAACGAGTGGCTAGGATTTGGAATGCACTGCCTGAATGGGCGGTGGATACAGGTTGAATCGTAGCCATCAAAGGGGAATTGGATAAATACTTGAAAGAGAAAATATTGCAGGGATACGGGGAAAGAGCGAAGGGAGTGGGACTAACTGGATTGCTCTTCGAAAGAGCCAACCCAGACTCGATGGGCTGAATGGCCTCCTATGCTGTACTATTCTGTGACTCTATAACAGCACCAGGGAGGACTCGCTCCTGCCCAGAAACTGGGCTACACAAACACCAACCACACCAGCCAAACTGGGGGAGGGGGAAAAAAAAATCGTCTCAGTCTCCTCTCCCGAATCACCGTCAACAGCCCTCAGTGAGAGAGTTGGGGTTATTTGCAACCCAGAAAACTGTGGGCCCAGAACTACCCAAAGCATGGCACCAATTTGGAAATACACAGCTGGATGGGCTCAGGCAACTTGTTTAAACAGGATAGGGAGATGGGACAATTCAGACACTGGCCTTTCACCTCTGTATCTAACCCGTGCTGTACCTGCCCTGGGAGTGTTTGATGGGACAGTGTAGAGGGAGCTTTACTCTGTATCTAACCCATGCTGTACCTGCCCTGGGAGTGTTTGATGGGACAGTGTAGAGGGAGCTTTACTCTGTATCTAACCCGTGCTGTACCTGCCCTGGGAGTGTTTGATGGGACAGTGTAGAGGGAGCTTTACTCTGTATCTAACCCGTACTGTACCTGCCCTGGGAGTGTTTGATGGGACAGTGTCGAGGGAGCTTTACTCTGTATCTAACCTGTGCTGTACCTGCCCTGGGAGTGTTTGATGGGACAGTGTAGAGGGAGATTTACTCTTTACATAGAATGTACAGCCATTCGTCCCAACTGGTTGGTGCTCCACACGAGCCTCCTCCCACCCCTCTTCCTCTCACTATCAGCATATCCTACTATTTTTTTCTCCCTCATGTGGTTATGAAGTTTCCAGTTAAATACCTCTACTATTTGCCTCAACCACTCCTTGTGATAGCGAGTTCTGGGTAAAGAAGTTTCTCCTGAATTTCCTAGTAGATTTATTAGTGACTATCTTGTATGGCGGCCCCTAGTTTTGGACTCCCCCACAAGTGGAAGTGCGTTTCCTCTCGACTCACCTTGTGTTTGGGACAGTTCATGGAGAAATTCTCTTCATTCAGAAAGCAATCTGTAAAAAAAAAAAGAAATCTCAACATCTGCTGCACAGTCAGCGAACCCTCAAACAAAAAGACTTGCATTTATATAGCTCCTTTCAAGACCACCAGATGTCCCAAAGCATTTTACAGCCAATGAACCCCACCCCGGGCAGTCAGGGAGCTGGGAGTGTGTCACGTGGAATGACAGTTACAGGTTACAAAGTATTCACAGCACAGGAACAGGCCATTCGGCCCAACTGGTCCAGGCCAGTGTTTATGCTCCACACCAGCCTCCTCCCACCCTTCATCATCTTAACCCATCAGCACCTCCTCCTATTCCTTTCTCCCTCATGTACTTATCTAGCTTCCCCTTAATGCGTCTATGCTATTCGGATCAACTACTCCTTGTGGTAGCGAGTATCCCATTCTAACCACACTCTGGGTGAAGAAGTTTCTCCTGAATTCCCTATTGAATTAGTGACTATCTTATATTTATGGCCCCTAGTTCTGGTCTCACCCACAACTGGAAACAGCTTCTCTACGTCTATCCCATCAAACCTTTTCATAATCTTGAAGACCTCAATCAGGTCATCTTTTCTCTAGAGAAAAAAAGAGTCCCAGCCTGTTCAATCTTTCCTGACAAGTATAAATTCTCAGTTCTGGTATCATTTTAGTAAATCCTTTTTTGCACCTTCAGCAGTGCCTCGATATCCTTTTTATCATATGGAGACCAGAACTGTTTACAGTATTCCACGTGTGGTCTAACCAAGGTTCTATACAAGTTTAACAGAACTTCTCCGCGTTTCAATTCTATCCTTCTAGAAATAAACCCTAGTGCCTGTTTTTAATAAATGGTCTTGTTAACCTGTGCCGCTACTTTGAGTGATGTGCATCTGTATCCCCAGATCCCTCCATCCCATTTAGACACCTACTTCGCGAAGGAGTATGTGGCCTCCTTATCCTTCCTGCCAGAATATATTACCTCACAATTATCTATATTGAAATTCTTTTGCCAATTACATGCCCATTCTGCAAGTTTAAGGTCTTCCTATATTTTGTCACAGTTCTTCTATGTACAGGAAACTTTGGTTTATCTGGAGGTTGTATGTCCGGAATACTCGATCTAACGGCAAAAATCAGGAGCCGTTTTCTGTAAGTTTTTTTTAGTTCTCGTTCTTTTTTTTCCCCCCCAGTCAGGCACTGCAAGGTCTGTAGCTATAGCAACAGCTTCAGCTAGAGACGCTTGCAGCTGCAGCCGACTCTTTAGAAGCTGTTGCTAAGCAACAGGTGTTTGTTGTCAGATACGGAGATGAATACCTCCGTATGCTTCAACATTAACTTTGTATGTCCGGCAGTTTTGATAGATAGGCAACACGTCGGTCCCGTCGGTGCCGGATATCACAAAGTTTCCTGTATTAACTATACCCCCCAATTTGGTGTCATCTGCAAATTTTGAAATTGTACTTCCGATTCCCGAGTCCAAATCGTTTACGTAAATGGTGAACAGTGGTCCCAGCACCAATCTGTGTGGAACACCACTTACCCCCTTCTGCCAGTCTGAGTAAATACCTTTAACCCCTACTCTCGGTTTTCTGTTTTGTAGCCAGCTTGCTATCCACTCTGCTACTTGTCCCCTGACTCCACATGCTCTGATCTCAGTCAGGAGTCTACTATGCGGTACCTTATCGAAGGCCTTTTGAAAATCCAAATATATTACATGTACTACATTACCCTTATTTCTGTTACTTCTTCAAAGAATTCAATACGGCTGGTCAAGCAGGACCTTCCCTTTTGAAATCCGTGCTGACTATTCTTTATTATATTTTGTTTCTAGATGTTTTTCTATTACATCTGTGAGTAAAGATTCCATTATCTTTCCTACCACTGACATTAAGCTAATTGGTCTGCAGTTCCCTGGACTTGTTCTATCTCCCTTTTTAAATATAGGAATCACATTAGCTCGCCACCAGTCCTCTTGGCACTATTCCCTTTTGTAATGAATGTTTATATATATGTAACAGTGTCTCTGCTATCTCTTCCCTAACTTCTTTTAATATGCACGGATGCAATCCATCTGGACCAGGGGTTTTATCCTCTGAGTTTGATTAGTTCATCAATTATCTCCTCCCTTTCTATCTTAAATGTCTTTATATCCTTTTTGATCGTCTAGTGCCATGTCCACCCTGTTAGTCTCCCTGGTAAATACCAAAGCATAGTAATGATTTAATATTTCTGCCATTTTGCTGTCATTACCTGTGAGTTTATCGTGTGTATCCCTTAGTGGTCCTATCCCAATTTTTCTTTTGTTATTAATGTGTTTGTAGAATATTTTACTTTTTATATTCCTTGATAATGTAATTTTGTAGTTTCTCTTTGCCTTCCTAATTGTTTTTTCAATGTTGCCCATATTTCTTTGTGTGTGTCATTACTGGCTTGTTTGTTCTTGCTTTTTAGTGGGATATATTTCTCCTAGACTCTATTAATCACCGTTTGAAATGTTTCCCACTGCTGTTCTGTTTCTTGGTTTGTCAATAATTTTTTCCAGTTTATTTTCCCTAGTTCCATTCGCATCCCCTTAAAATCAGATTTCTTCCAATTATTACTTTGGTCTTTGTCTTACTTATGTCCTTCTCAATTTTTATCTTAAACCTTATTATGTTGTGATCACTGTTGCCTAGATGTTCCCCTACATTTACTTCCCTTACCTGTGCTGGTTCATTTCCCATTCTAGATCTACCAGGGCTCCCTCTCTTGTTGGGCTTTTTACATACTGGGTAAAAAAGGAGTCCTGCACACATTGTAAAAACTTAATTCCCTGAACCCATTTCGTTACCTCCTCTTGCCATTTATTGGGCGTAGTTACATAAGAAATAGGAGCAGGAGTAGGTAATTCGGCCCCTCGAGCCTGCTCCACCATTCAATAAGATCATGACTGATCTGATCTTGGCCTCAGCTCCACTTCCCTGCCCACTCCCCATAACCCTCGACTCCCTTATCGTTCAAAAGTCTGTCTATCTCCACCTTAAATATATTCAATGACTCCGCCTCCACGGCTCTCTGGGGTAGAGAATTCCACAGATTCACGACCCTCAGAGAAGAAATTCTTCCTCATCTCAGTTTTAAATGGGCGACCCCTTATTCTGAAACTATGCCCCCTGTTTCTAGATACCCCCAGGAGGGGAAACATCCTCTCAGCATCTACCTTGTCAAGCCCCCTTAGCATCTTATATATTTCAATAAGATCACCTCTCATTCTTCTAAATGCCAATGAGTATATGCCCAACTTCTCTTCATAAGTCAACCCCTTCAACTCAGGAATCAATCTTGTGAACCTTCTCTGAACTGCCTCCAATGCAAGTATAACCCTCCTTAAATAAGGAGACCAAAACTGTACGCAGTACTCCAGGTGTGGTCTCACCAATACCCTGTACACTTGTAGCAGGACGTCCCAACTTTTACACTCCATCCCCCTTGCAATAAAGGCCAACATTCCATTTGCCTTCCTAATTACTTGCTGTACCTGCATGCTAACTTTTTGTGTTCCATGTACAAGGACCCCCAGATCCCTCTGTACTGCAGTATTTTGTAATCTCTCTCTGTTTAAATAATAATTTGCTTTTTTATTTTTCCTAACAAAGTGGATAACCTCACATTTTCCCACATTATACTCTATCTGCCAAATTTTTGCCCACTCACTTAGCCTGTCTATATCCCTTTGCAGATTCTGTGTGTCCTCTTCACAACTTGCTTTCCCACTCATCTTTGTATCATCTGCAAATTTGGCTATATTACACTCAGTCCCTTCATCCAAGTCATTAATGTAGATTGTAAATAGTTGAGGCCCCAGCACCGATCCCTGTGGCACCCCACAAGTTACAGTTTGCCAACCTGAAAATGACCCATTTATCCAGACTCTGTTTTCTGTTAGTTAGCCAATCTTCTATCCATGCTAATATATTACCCCGAACCGCGTGAGCTCTTATCTTGTATAGTAACCTTTTATGTAGCACCTTATCGAATGCCTTCTGGAAATCCAAATACACATCTACTGGTTCCCCTTTATCCACCCTGCTCGTTACATCCTCACAGAACTCCAGCAAATTTGTTAAACATGATTTCCCTTTCATAAAACCATGCTGACTCTGCTTGACTGTATTATGATTTTCTAAATGTCCTGCTACTACTTCCTTAATAATGGACTCCTGAATTTTCCCAATGACAGATGTTCGGCTAACTGGTCAATAGTTTCCTGCTTTCTGTCTCCCTCCTTTCTTAAATAGGGGCGTTACATTTGCGGTTTTCCAATCTGCTGGGACTTCTCTAGAATCCAGGGAATTTTGGTAGATTGCAACCAATGTATCCACTATCTCTGCAGCCACTTCTTTTAAGACCCTAGGATGCAGGCCATCTGGTCCAGGGGACTTGTCCACCTTTAGTCCCATTATTTTAGAGTACCTTTTCTCTAGTGATAGTCTTTAGTTCCCCCCTCCCCTATAGCCCCTTGATTATCTATTATTTGTTCAAAGTCTCTGCCATTTCCCCGTTTCCCATTATTAATTCCCCAGTCTCATCCTCTAAGGGACCAACGTTTACTTTAGCTACTCACTTCCTTTTTATATACCTGTCTTACTGTCTTTTTAAAATATTTCTCGCTAGTTTACTCTCAATCTATCTTCTCTCTCATTTTTTTAGTCATCCTTTGCTGGTTTCTAAAAATTTCCCAATCGTTTGGCCTACCACTAATCTTCGCAATATTGTATGCCTTTGTTTTTAATTTGATACCATCCTTTACTTCCTTAGTTAGCCACGGATTGTTCATCCTTCTCAAAGTCTTTCTTTCTCACTGGAATACATCTTTGCTGAGAGCTTTCAAATATATCCTTAAATGTCTGCCACAGCTTATCCACCATCTTACCCTTTAATCTATTTTCCCAGTCAGCTTTAGCCAACTCTGCCTTCATACCTTCGTAATTGCCTTTATTTAAGTTCAGGACACTGGTTTGAGACCCACCTTTCTCACCCTCAAACTGAATTTGAAATTCTATCATGCTATGATCACTCTTTCCTAGAGGATCCTTTACTCGCCTCTCCTGACTGACCAGCCAACTCCGACCCTCTGACCCATCACCATGAAGCTAACTCCCCTCCCATCCAAGCCATGCCCAGTCCTCACCCACAGTTACCTGCTTCCATGGCACAGATGTAGTGATAGTTCAGTGGGCACCCCTTGCAGTAGCAGCCCAGGGTAGCGCCAGGTTCCTGGCAGTGTGAGCATTTCTGGGGAAGACGAGAGGGCAGAGAAAAGCGAGAGTGTGTTAAAGTATCGGAGTGGGTTGGAGTGAGAATGTGTGGCCGCACCACATGGCCTGAACCAATCTCACTCCAGCGAGCAACGTGACTGCAGTGGCCCTTTAAAAACTTCTACAACACCGGCAGATTTGCCCCCACCCCGGCTCAGGTTCATGCTCCCCATGCCAAGATCACGGCTGATTTGCCAGGGTCAGGGTTCACTCGGTGGCACCGTCTCTGTCAGGTAACCCAGATCGGATCGGGGCGAGGGGGTGGGGGGGCGGTAATGGCTATGGGACCAGCCGAGATGTTTACATTTTCAGATCATGTCCAGTTAGACTGGGTGAGGAACAGCTGCCCTCGAGTCCATCCCCTCGGGTACAGGTTCTCCATTTATTCCCAGCACTGACCGTGTGGGGGGCAAGAGAGTGAGTGAGCTTAAAGATTTCTAACAGGAACTAGGTGCGAGGGGGAGGGAAGTGACCAGCGGATGGGAGGGGTGAAGGTGACTGGCAGATTAGGCTAAATAACGAACCAGAGAGTGGGGCATAGTGACTGATAGCAGGCTTTCTCATAATAGTCCACTGGGATTGAGCAAGGAAAAAGGAATTAAACTCAATTTTTAAAGCCATGTCACTTGGGAACAAATCAGACTCAGATCAGGTGGGTACAGGTCTGTCACTGTGTAACATTGGGGTACAGTACAGGTACTGTATAACACTGGGGTACAGTACTGGTGGGTACAGGTCCGTCACTGTAGAACACTGGGGTACAGTACTGGTGGGTACAGGTCTGTCACAACGGCTGCAGGGCATTCTGAAGGGGGAGGGTGAACAGTCAGAGGTCGTGGTTCACATTGGGACCAATGACATGGGTAGGAAGAGGGATGAGGTCCTGCAGCAAGAATTTAGGGAGCTAGGTAGCAGATTAAAGAGCAGGACCTCAAAGGTTGTAATCTCTGGATTACTCCCGGTGCCATGTGCTAGTGAGTATAGGAATAGGAGGAGAGAGCAGATGAATGTGTGGCTAAAGAGTTGGTGCAGGAAGGAGGGCTTTAGTTTCCTGGATCACTGGGTCTGCTTCTGGGGAAGGTGGGACTTGTACAAGTCGGACGGGTTGCACCTGAACCAGAACGGGACAAATATCCTTGCGGGGAGGTTTGCTAGCACTGTTCGGGGGGGTTTAAACTAACTTGGCAGGGGGATGGGATACAGAGTGGAGCGAAAATAGGGGGTGATGTACAGCCAAATATAGAGGAAAAAACAAGTCAGACTGGAAGGCAGAGCAAATATGTAATGGCACAAGGGAGTAGGGCAAGGCTGAATGGCATTTATTTTAATGCAAGGAGTCTTACGAATAAGGTGGATGAACTGAAGTTGTTGATGAACACATGGAAGTATGATATTGTTGCTATCACGGAGACATGGTTGAGGGAGGGGCAAGACTGGCAGCTCAATATTCCAGGGTATAGAATCTTCAGGCGAGACAGAGGGGTGGTAAAAGAGGAGGGGGTGTCGCAATATTAATTAAGGAGTCAATTACTGCTGTAAGGGGGGGGAATGATATATTAACAGGTTCCTCTAATGAGGCCATATGGGTTGAACTTAAAAACAAAAAGGGGGCTAGCACTTTGCTGGGAGTGTACTATAGGCCCCCAAACAGTCAGGGGGAGATAGAGGAACAGATATGTAGGCAAATCTCAGAGAAGTGTGCAAATAATAGGGTAATAATAGTGGGGGATTTCTGTAGTGTATGTGCTTTAAGTCAGAACTACTTTTTACAGCTCCTGTATACTGTAGTACCGGCAGTAACCACACCGGTATATAAGCTGTGCGCATGTCTCTGTACCCCAGTCTAGAGATCACCCTCCTCCAGTAAAGACCTGTTGTTTGTTTATGTACAGCATCCATGTAATTATTTATCCACTGAACCACGGATCTAACAGTGGCGACGAGCGTTGATGCGAATCTACCTGCAACATAAAAAAAAAAAAAAAATTGTCGAGTCCAGGAACACGGGCGTCGACCGCGAGCAACCGCCCAGCAGTCAGGCAGAGATCCAACGTTGCTGGGGAGGCTGTGGAGAGCCGGGCTTGGCTCCCCAGCCACAACGAGCAGTAAGAGACCGACGACAGGTCCAGAGCAGACCCTTCCCGAGCAGTGGCGGCTGGAGCCGACCAACGGCAGAGAGAGAGATCCGTGCAGCGTCGACGGGGTAAGAAAGAGGGTGAAGAGAGCAGGGCGCAGCCGGGGATTGATCACCGAGCAGCGTAGAGAAAAAAAAATACTGCAAACCAGAGAGAGGGTAAGAAACAGCCGGGTTATAGACTGAGCGGCGTCGACAAATATCAAGAGAAGAACGCGCAGAGCACAACCAGGGATCACGGGCTGATCAGGGTCCGCGGGGCGAAGCAAGGGGAGGCGCCATTGAGCCGTGGAGAAGCAGGGAGAGCGCGGGAGGCGCCATTGAGCCGCGGAGAAGAAGCAAGAGAGCGGGAGATGCCATTTTGCGAAGCCGCAGCGGAGAAGACGGGTGAGCGCGGGAAGGAAGGAAAGCGCGGGAGACGCCATTTTGTGCCAGCGGAGAAGAAGGGGAAGCGCGGGAGGCGCCATTGGTGATAGTTAACGCACAACCAAGGATGCCGAAGAGTGGCAGTATCTCTACGTTCGACAATGAAGTCGAAGATTGGGCGACATATGTGGAACGTATTGAGGTGTACTGCAGGGCGAATGAAGTGCCAGATGCTAATAAAGCACTGGTTCTGTTAAATTCCATGGGTGCAAAAACTTATGGGTTACAGCGAAATCTAATAATCCAAGAGAAGCCGGTAAACAAGGATTTTGGAAGCATAGTAGAAATCCTACAGGACCACTTAAGCCCCACACCACTGCTGATAGCAGAACGATTTAAGTTCCATAAAAGGAACCAACACAAAGACGAAAGCAATGCTGAGTACCTAATGGAACTGCGCAAGCTATCGAAATACTGCCAGTTTGGAGCGGGACTAGCAAACACGTTAAGGGACAAGTTTGTGTGTGGGCTACAAGTGAAGGAACCCAGAAACGGCTTCTATCAGAAAAGGACCTTACGCTGGACAAAGCTTTCAATATGGCAGTATCACACGAAGCAGCCGCAAGGGGCGCTGCAGAGATACAACGGAGACCGCAAGAATACGGCACCAACGAAATGACCTATGGAACAGGGAAGTGTTATCGCTGCGGCAGAACAACACATGACCAGAAAGATTGTTGGTTCAAGGACCAAGTGTGCAGACAGTGTGGGAAAGCAGGACACATAGCAAGAGTCTGCAGGTCTGGGAAGAAAACCAACAGTAAGAAATCTCCACAGGAGAAGTACAAAAAGGTACACCAGGTGATGGACAGTGGTTCAGATGAACAGAAAAGTGACACAGACTCCGGAAGCAAGGAGCTGGGTTGTCTGAAACTACATAATGTAACCGAAATAGAGGATCACCAGACTATCTGGGTTACACTCAAGATAGACGGAGTCCAAGTGGAAATGGAATTGGACACAGGGTCAGCTCTAACAGTCATAAATCAAAGAGACTACAAGCGGCTATTTTCACACATACCCTTGAAAGCTACAGAGATTGTCTTGAAGACGTATACGGGGCAAAAAGTCTACCCCAAAGGAAAAATAAGGGTGAAAGTGACATATAAAGGTCAGGAAATACCTAAAATGGATATATATATATTGCCAAATGGAGGACCACCACTGCTAGGACGTGAGTGGATCCGGAAGATACATTTAGATTGGCATTCCATACAGGCACTGAAGGTGGAGGCCAAAAAGGATGACGACGTCACACCTGGACGACTGTGAAAAATGCTAACTGACACAAGTGTTCCAGGAGGGACTAGGAACACTAAAAGGAATAACAGCAACAATTAAAATAGAGGAGAATGCAAGCCCAAAGTTTCTGAAGGCCAGACCAGTGCCTTATGCGATCAGACCAGCGGTTGAAGCAGAGCTGGAAGGGTTGGAACGTTCAGGAGTACTGTCCAAAGTGGGCTGGAGCGAGTGGGCTACACCCATCGTCCCTGTAATGAAGAGGTCGTTGAGTAATACGCCTGGGGAACCAAAGAAGGTCCGCATCTGTGGGGATTTTAAAGTGACAGTGAACCCAGTCCTTCACACGGTGCAATATCCGCTTCCACGAATTGAGGATATTTTCGCCTCGCTATCTGGTGGTAAACGCTTCACCAAAATTGATCTAGCCCAGGCGTACTTGCAAATGGAGGTAGAAGAAGCTTCGAAACATTACCTTACGATCAACACCCATAAAGGTCTCTATCAATACAACCGGCTGGTGTTTGGAGTAGCCTCGGCTCTGGCTATCTGGCAAAGGGCGATGGATCAGGTCCTGCAAGGGATTCCAGGGACCCAGTGTTATTTGGACGACATCTTGGTCACGGGCGAAAATGACGGTGATCACCTCGCTAACTTGAGAAGGTGCTCGCCAGATTAAAGGAATATGGGCTACGAGCTAATCGCCACAAGTGCGAGTTTTTCCAGAAACAGATCTCGTATTGCGGCCACGTCATCGATGAAGAGGGGTTACATAAGTCCCCTGACAAGATTGAGGCAGTAGTCAAGGCTCCAGCACCGGAAAATGTGTCACAACTGAGGTCGTTCCTCGGGCTGGTAAACTATTACCACAAGTTCTTACCAAATTTGTCTACGGTACTACACCCGCTGAACACCCTACTGCAAACAGGGGTACCATGGAAGTGGGATGACGAACGTAGACGAGCTTTCCAGAAGTGTAAAGAATTGATCACATCAAAAGAGGTGTTGGCCCATTTCAACCCAGCACTACCAATTCGTTTGGCATGTGATGCATCACCCTACGGCATTGGAGCGGTGCTGTCGCACAAATTCCCAGACGGGTTGGAGAGGCCAGTGGCCTTTGCGTCTCGGTCACTAACCTCAGCCAAGCGCAACTATGCCCAGATTGACAGGGAGGCCCTCAGCCTAGTATGGGGAGTAAAAAAATTCAACCATTATCTGCATGGGCAGAAGTTCACCTTGCTGACTGACCACCAACCACTTGGCTCCATCTTTAATCCTAAGAAGGGCGTGCCAGTAATGACTGCACAGCGGTTACAAAGATGGTCCCTGTTTCTAGGGGCGAATCAATATGAAATAGAATATAAAGGCACGAAACAGCATGGGAATGCTGATGGGCTATCGCGCCTGCCACTGCCTACGGTGGAGGAAGCACCAGCAGTGGACCCTGTCGAGATATTTTATTCGTCGATAATTGAACGATTGCCAGTAACAAACGCGGATATAGAGGAGACCCGCAATGATCAGACGCTGTCACGGGTATATGAATTGACGGTGAGGGGATGGCCAACACATGGCGACTCACTGTTGCCAGCATTCTCATCCAGAAGAGAACAGCTGTCAGTATGCCAGGGGACAGTGATGTGTGGATCCAGAGTGGTGATTCCACCCAAGTTAAGGGAGAGAGTGCTAAAGGAGCTACATGAAGGTCATCTGGGGGGAGTGAAAATGAAAAGCCTTGCTAGGGCTTATGTGTGGTGGCCGGGAATCGATCAACAAATCGAAGACCTAACTATGAGCTGCTTAGGATGCCAGAAGGTCCAAAATGCACCACCACATGCCCCTCTACACCCATGGGAGTGGCCCTCCTCTCCATGGCAACGGGTGCACATTGATTTCGCTGGTCCATTCATGGACTCAATGTTCTTAACAGCAGTGGATGCTCATTCAAAGTGGCCTGAGGTGATAAAGATGTCTTCAACCACTACAGAGAAAACGATTGCAGTCCTACGGACCATATTTGCCAGAAACAGTTTGCCAGAGCAGATCTACTCTGATAATGGACCACAGTTTGTGTCCGACGAGTTCCAAAAATTCATGAAAAGGAATGGGGTAAGGCATTACACATCCGCCCCGTATTATCCAGCCACCAATGGATTGGCTGAGAGGTTCGTACAAACCTTTAAGAAGGCGATAAAGGCCATGTGCGACGAGGAAATTCCACTACAGTATAAGATGGACAATTTCTTATTAGCCTACCGAAACGCGACACATGCAGTTACCAACCAGACCCCGGCCATGATGTTCTTTAACCGAAGGTTGAGATCTCGTCTGGACTTGCTCAGACCAAATGTGCGAAGAAATGTTGAGGACAAACAATTCCAGCACATCAACGAGAAGCCGACAAGGAGCTTCAATGTAGGACAACCAGTCTTGGGCTGTGACTATCGAACAGAGAAGTGGCAACCCGGAACGATATGTACAAGGCAGGGGCCATTAATGTACACAGTGGATGTCGGGGAGAACATTGTGAGACGCCACGTCGATCAGATCTTAGCGTCACAGGAACGCGTCAACCCCATGTCTCGAGTACCTGGGGATGAACCCGACATACCGGTAGCATCTACTTCAGACCCAGTAGCAGTGGAACCCGATGACCTACCCGATGAAAAGGGGTCAGAATCGTCTCTGCACCAACAACAAGAACCTCCGGAAAGGCACTATCCCAAAAGGGTCAGGAAGCCGCCCCAAAGACTGAATCTATAAATGGACTTTTGTTATTAAATGTACATGTAAAAATGTAATTGTTATTTGAATATTAAGGGGGTATTATTAATCTAAAAAGGGAGGAATTGTAGTGTATGTGCTTTAAGTCAGAACTACTTTTTACAGCTCCTGTATACTGTAGTACCGGCAGTGACCACACCGGTATATAAGCTGTGCGCATGCCTCTGTACCCCAGTCTGCAGATGACCCTCCTCCAGTAAAGACCTGTTGTTTGTTTATGTACAGCATCCGTGTAATTATTTATCCACTGAACCACGGATCTAACAATTTCAACTACCCCAATATTAACTGGGATAGTCAGAGTGTGAAAGGCTTAGAGGGTGCAGAATTCTTAAAGTGCATCCAGGAGAGCTTTTTCAGCCAGCATGTAGAAAGTCCTACAAGAGAGGGGGCGGTACTGGACCTAATTCTAGGGAATGTGGCCGGGCAAGTGGTAGAAGTGTTGGTAGGTGAGCACTTTGGTGACAGTGACCATAACTCGGTGAGATTTAAGGTAGTCATGGAAAAGGACAAGGATGGACCGGAAATAAAGGTTCTAAATTGGGGGAAGGCCGATTTTAATATGATAAGGCAGGATCTGGCCAATGTGGACTGGGATCAGCTACTTGAAGGAAAATCCACATCGGAGCAATGGGAGTCTTTCAGAAAGGAAATTGAGAGTGTTCCCATAAAGGTCAAGGGTGGGACAAACAAGCCCAGGGAACCTTGGATGTCAAGGGATATACGAGAATGGATTAGGAAAAAAAGGGGGGCTTTTGGCACATCCATAGGACTAAAGACAGAGGAAACCCTAGAGGAGTATAAAAAGTGCAGGGGGATACTTAAAAAAGAAATTAGGAGAGCGAGGAGGGGCCATGAAATAACACTGGCAAGCAAAATAAAGGAAAATCCTAAAGGTGTTTTATAAGTATATTAAGGGCAAGAGGATAACTAGGGAAAGAGTAGGGCCCATTAGGGACCAAAGTGGCAAGCTGTGTGTGGAGCCAGAAGATGTAGGTGGGGTTTTAAATGAATTTTTTGCATCTGTGTTCACTATGGAGAAGGACGATGTGGACATAGAAATCGGGCAGGGGGACTGTGATATACTTGAACATATTAGCATCGAGAGGGAGGAGGTACTAGCAGTTTTAGCAGGCTTAAAAGTGGATAAATCCCCAGGCCCGGACAAGATGTATCCCAGGCTACTATGTGAGGCAAAGGAGGAGATTGCAGGGGCTCTGACACAAATTTTCAGAACCTCTCTGGCCACAGGGGATGTGCCAGAGGACTGGAGAACAGCTAATGCAGTACCATTATTCAAGGAGGGTAGTAGGGATAAACCAGGGAATTATAGGCCAGTGAGCCTAACATCAGTGGTAGGGAAATTATTGGAAAAAATTCTGAGGGACATGTTTAGTCTCCACTTGGAGAGGCATGGATTAATTAGGGATAGCCAGCATGGCTTTGTCAAGGGAAGATCATGTCTGACCAATTTGATTGAATTTTGAGAGGGGGTGACTAGGTGTGAGGATGAGGGTAGTGCAGTGGATGTGGTTTACATGGATTTCAGTAAAGCTTTTGATAAGGTCCCACATAGGAGACTGGTCAGGAAGGTAAGAGCCCATGGGGTCCAGGGTGCCTTGCATTGAGTTTAAGCAGACTTTGGTAAGTGGCAGAAAAAGTCATTTAAGTGCATTTACTGAATTTTAGTGAGTAAAAAAGTGAATTATTTGAAGTAAGTTTAATTTTTTTTTTTTTTTTTTTAAAGAGTAAATTAAGCTGTTAGGGAGTTTAAACCGGAAGTAGAATCTGGGTATAAAAAGGGGCGGGCTTAGTGCTGCAGGCTGAGTGCGGTCGCATTGAGTGTAAGTAGAGTTTGGTAAGTGGAAGAGTTCGGGCAAGTGGGAGGTGAGGGGGTGCTTGTTGCTCTGTTTTGCTTCCCTCTCAGGCTAATCCAACACTGCGGACGCGGAGCAGCGAGACAATTCAACCGGACAGGTCCCCCAGACAGCT
Organism: Somniosus microcephalus; assembly: GCF_052327205.1. Taxonomy (NCBI): domain Eukaryota; kingdom Metazoa; phylum Chordata; class Chondrichthyes; order Squaliformes; family Somniosidae; genus Somniosus; species Somniosus microcephalus. The sequence continues at coordinate 8,824,787 of NC_141014.1, read as the reverse complement.
TCCACGAGGGAGGTTGGTGATCAACTGGTTGGTAGGTTCTCTTCCTTCTCTTCTATACCTTTAAGTTGGTAAGTCCTATTAAATAGTGGTGCAATATTATCATCTATATCAGGGCAGAGGGTCTTCATAACTAATAATAAGAAATTTAATTAATTACACACATATGGGTGAACAGGTGATGTGTCACTGTTGCGAAATGTGGGAGCTGGTGGACCCCATTGAGGCTCACGGTGATTACATTTGCGATAAGTGTTTGCTGCTAGAGGAACTCAAGCTCCATGTTAAAGAGCGCGAGACCGAGCTTCAGACACTGCGACACATCAGGGAGGGGGAGAAGTTCCTGGACTCTATGTTTCAGGAGGTGGTCACACCTATGAAATTAATTACTGCAGATGTAGTCCGTGGTCAGGGACAGGACGGTGTGACTACGAGTGAGGAAGGTACAGGGATCCAGGATGTAGTGTTGAAGGAGCCGCAGCCCTTGCTCTTGTCAAGCAGGATCGAGGTTCTTACTCCCTGTGAGGGCGGGAGCGGGGACTGCAGGGAGGATGAGCAGCCTGGCCACAGCACCGTGGTACAGGGGGCCATTCAAGTGGAGGGAGTAAAAAGAAATGTTGTAGTGGTAGGGGATAGTATCATTAGGGGGATAGATAGGGTTCTCTGCAGTCAAGAGCGGGAGTCCCGAAGGCTGTGTTGCCTGCCCGGTGCCAGGGTTAAGGACATCTCTTCTGGGCTGGAAAGAAACTTGGAGTGGGAGGGGGAGGTTCCAGTTGTCGTGGTCCATGTTGGTACAAACGACGTAGATAGGACAAGGAAGAAGGTTCTGTTAAAGGAGTATGAGCAGCTAGGGGTCAAATTAAAAAACAGAACCTCAAGGGTAATAATCTCTGGATTATTACCTGAGCCAGGAGCGAATTTGGCTAGGATAAATAAAATTAAAGAGTTAAATGCGTGGCTCAAAGACTGGTGTGGGAGAAATGGGTTTTGCTTCTTGGGACACTGGCACCAGTACTGGGACAGGAGGGAGCTGTTCCGTTGGGACGGACTCCACTTGGCCAGTGCTGGGACTAGAGCCCTGGCGAATCATATAACTAGGGCTGTAGCGAGGGCTTTAAACTAATTAGTGGGGGGGGGGGGGGGGGGGAGGTTTCTGGAGAGCAAATAACAGAAATGGCAACGGAGAAGGTCATAGACTTAGGTAGCAGTGGGGAAATTAAAAAACAGAACGTGTCAGGAAGGGACAGAAGGTATGGAGTAAAAGGTAAAGTAGTAAAAGGGGAAAAAACAGGAGCCAAGTGTCACAAAACATATTTGAAAGTTCTTTATCTGAATGCACGCAGCATTCGTAACAAAATGAACGCGTTAACGGCACAAATAACTACATATGGGTATGATCTTGTGGCCATTACAGAAACATGGCTGCAGGGTGACCATGACTGGGAATTAAACATACCAGGTTATTTAACAATCAGGAAGGACAGGCAGGAAGGGAGGGAGGGAAGGTGGGGTGGCTATGTTAATAAAGGAAGGAATCACTATAATACAGAGAAATTATATTGGGTCAAAGGAGCAGGATAGTAAAACAGTTTGGGTAGAGATGAGGAATAATAAGGGAAAAAAAACACTAGTGGGCGTAGTCTATAGGCCTCCAAACAGTTGAAACTCTGTTGGACGGAGTATTAATCAGGAAATAGTTGAGGCTTGTAATAAGGGAACAGCTATAATTATGGGGGATTTTAACTATTATATTAACTGGACAAATCAAATTGGGCAGAGCAGCCTTGAGGATGAGTTCATTGAGTGTATTAGGGATGGGTTTCTTGAGCAGTATGTAACTGAACCGACCAGGGGGCAAGCAACCTTAGATTTAGTCCTGTGTAATGAGACAGGATTAATTAAAAATGTCCTAGTAAAGGATCCCTTTGGAATGAGTGACCATAACATGGTTGAATTCCATATTCAAGTAGAGGGTGAGAAGGTTGGATCTCAAACAAGCGTGCTGAGCTTGAATAAAGGAGACTATGAAGGTATGAGAGCGGAATTGATTAGAGTGGACTGGGAAAATAGATTAAAGGGTAAGACGGTACATGATCAGTGGTGTACATTTAAGGAGTTATTTTACAACTTCCAAAAAAAATATATTCCACTGAGGAAAAAAGGGTGTAAAAGAAAAGATAGCCATCCGTGGCTAAGTAAAGTAATTAAGGGTAGTATCCGACTAAAAACAAGGGCATATAAGGTAGCCAAATCTAGTGGAAGGATAGAAGATTGGGAAGTCTTTAAAAGACAGCAAAAAATAACAAAGATTGATTATGAAAGTAAATTAGCAAAAAATATAAAAACAGATAGCAAAAGTTTCTATAGTTATATAAAAAGAAAAAGGGTGGCTAAAGTAAATGTTGGTCCCTTAGAGGATGAGACCGGGAAATTAATGGTGGGAAACATGGAGATGGCAAAAATGCTGAACAAATATTTTGTATCAGTCTTTACGGTAGAGGACACTAAGAATATCCCAACACTGGACAAACAGGGGGCTCTAGGGGAAGAGGAGCTAAATACGATTAAAATCACTAAGGAAGTGGAACTTGGTAAAATAATGGGACTTAAGCCGGATAAATCCCCTGGACCCGATGGCTTACATCCTAGGGTCTTGAGGGAAGTGGCGGTAGGGATTGTGGATGCATTGGTAATAATTTTCCAAAACTCCCTGGACTCAGCAAAGGTCCCGGCAGATTGGAAAACTGCTAATGTAACACCCTTATTTAAAAAGGGTAGTAGGCAGAAGGCTGGAAACTATAGACCTGTTAGCCTAACATCTGTGGTTGGTAAAATGTTAGAGTCCATTATTAAGGAGACAGTAACGGGACATTTGGATAAACATAATTTAATAGGACAAACTCAGCATGGTTTCATGAAGGGGAAGTCATGTTTGACAAATTTGCTTGAGTTCTTTGAGGAAGTAACATACAGGGTGGATAAAGGAGAACCAGTGGACGTAGTGTATTTAGACTTCCAAAAGGCATTTGACAAGGTGCCACACAAAAGATTATTGCTCAAGATAAAAAAATCACGGGATTGGGGGTAATATTCTGGCGTGGGTGGAGAATTGGCTCTAACAGAAAGCAGAGAGTTGGGATAAATGGTTCATTCTCAGACTGGCAATCAGTAACAAGTGGTGTTCCGCAGGGGTCAGTGCTGGGTCCCCAACTCTTTACAATCTATATTAACGATTTGGAAGGGACCGAGTGTAACATATCAAAGTTTGCAGATGATACAAAGATGGGAGGGAAAGTAGTGAGGAGGACATAAAAAACCTGCAAAGTGACATAGACAGGCTAAGTAAGTGGGCAGAGATTTGGCAGATGGAATACAATACTGGAAAGTGTGAGGTTATGCACTTTGGCAGGAAAAAATCATAGAGCAAGTTATTATCTTAATGGCAAGAAACTGGAAAGTACTGTAGTACAAAGGGATCTGGGGGTCCTGGTGCACGAAACTCAAAAAGTTAGTATGCAGGTGCAGCAAGTGATCAAGAAGGCCAATGGAATGTTGGCTTTTATTGCTAGGGGGATAGAATATAAAAACAGGGAGGTATTGCTGCAGTTATACAAGGTATTGGTGAGACCGCACCTGGAATACTGCATATAGTTTTGGTGTCCATACTTAAGAAAAGACATACTTGCTCTCGAGTCAGTACAAAGAAGGTTCACTCGGTTAATCCCGGGGATGAGGGGGTGGTCATATGAGGAGAGGTCGAGTAGATTGGGACTCTACTCATTGGAGTTCAGAAGAATGAGAGGCGATCTTATTGAAACATATAAGATTGTGAAGGGGCTTGTTCGGGTGGATGCGGTGAGGATGTTCCCAATGATGGGTGAAACTAGAACTAGGGGGCATAATCTTAAAATAAGGGGCTGCTCTTTCAAAACTGAGATGAGGAGAAACTTCTTCACTCAGAGGGTGGTAGGTTTGTGGAATTTGCTGCCCCAGAAAGCTGTGGAAGCTACATCATTAAATAAATTTAAAACAGAAATAGATAGTTTCCTAGAAGGGAATTAAGGGTTATGGGGAGCGGGCAGGAAATTGGACATGAGTCTAGGTTCGGAATGGTCATGGCCCTGTGGGTAGTGGAGCGGGCCCAGGGGCCATGTAGCCTGGTTCTGCTCCTACTTCTTGTGTTCTAATTCTGTGTTAGATTTCAAGAGATGGTTTTATTCCTGTTCCTGGCTGGGGTGGAGATCGCCTTTACAGAAGGTAAGCACTGTAGAAAATATAGGGACAGAGTGATCTCCTGGAAGAGTTTCGATCACCTAGATGGGTCGGAGAGGAATTTCCCAGATTTTTTCTCCCAAATTGGCCATTGGGTTTTTTATCTGGTTTTTCGCCTCTCCCAGGAGATCACATGGGATCGGGTGGGATGGAGAGTGGTAGAAGATTTGAGGTTAGGATCAGATCAGCCATGATCTTATTGAATGGTGGAGCAGGCTCGAGGGGCCGATTGGCCTACTCCTGCTCCTATTTCTTATGTTCTTAGTGGCAGAAGGCAGAGGGTGATGGTGGAAGGTTGTTTTTGTGACTGGAAGCCTGTGTCCAGTGGGGTACCGCAGGGATTGGTGCTGGGTCCCTTGCTGTTTGTGGTCTACATTAATGATTTGGATGTGAATGTAAAAGGTATGATCAGTAAGTTCGCAGATGACACGAAAATTGGTGGGGTGGTAAATAGCGATGAGGGAAGCCTCAGGCTACAGGACGATATAGATGGGTTGGTCAGATGGGCGGAACAGTGGCAAATGGAATTTAACCCTGAAAAGTGTGAGGTGATGCATTTTGGACGGACTAACAAGGCAAGGGAATACACAATGAATGGTAAGACCCTAGGAAAGACAGAGGATCAGAGGGACCTTGGTGTGCATGTACATAGATCCCTGAAGACAGCAGAACAGGTGGATAAAGTGGTTAAAAAGGCATATGGGATACTTATATTCTATGCCTCGGCTAATGAAGGCAAGAGCAGGGAGGTTATGATGGAACTGTACAAAACGCTGGTAAGGCCACAGCTGGAGTACTGTGTGCAGTTCTGGTCGCCACACCATAGGAAGGATGTGATTGCTTTGGAGAGGGTGCAGAGGAGATTTACCAGGATGTTACCTGGGCTGGAGCGCTTCAGCTATGAAGAAAGACTGGACAGGCTGGGGTTGTTTTCCTTGGCGCAGAGAAGGCTGAGGGGGGACCTGATTGAGGTGTACAAAATTATGAGGGGCGTAGATAGAAAGGAACTTTTCCCCTTAGTAGAGGGGTCAATAACAAGGGGGCATAGATTCAAGGTAAGGGGCAGGAGGTTTAGAGGGGCTTTGAGGAAAAACTTTTTCACCCAGAGGGTGGTTGGAATCTGGAACTCACTGCCTGAAAGGGTGGTAGAGGCAGGAACCCTCACAACATTCAAGAAGCATTTGGATGAGCACTTGAAATGCCATAGCATACAAGGCTACGGACCAAATGCTGGAAAATGGGATTAGATTAGACAGGGCTTGATGGCCGGCGCGGACGCGATGGGCCGAAGGGCCTCTTTCTGTGCTGTATAACTCTATGACTGTATAACACTGGGGTACAGTACTGGTGGGCACAGGTCTGTCATTGTATAACACTGGGGTACAGTACTGGTGGGCACAGGTCTGTCACTGTATAACACTGGGGTACAGTACTGGTGGGCAGAGGTCTGTCGCTGTATAACACGAGTACAGTACTGGTGTGTACAGGTCTGTCAGTGTATAACACTGGGGTACAGTACTGGTGGGTACAGGTCTGTCATTGTATAACACTGGGGTACAGTACTGGTGGGCACAGGTCTGTCACTGTATAACACTGGGGTACAGTACTGGTGGGCACAGGTCTGTCACTGTATAACACGGGGGTACAGTACTGGTGGATACAGGTCTGTCACTGTATAACACGGGGGTACAGTACTGGTGGGCACAGGTCTGTCACTGTATAACACGGGTACAGTACTGGTGGGCACAGGTCTGTCACTGTATAACACTGGGGTACAGTACTGGTGGGCACATGTCTGTCACTGTATAACACTGGGGTACAGTACTGGTGGGCACAGGTCTGTCACTGTATAACACTGGGGTACAGTACTGGTGGGTACAGGTCTGTCACTGTATAACACGGGGGTACAGTACTGGTGGGTACAGGTCTGTCACTGTATAACATGGGGGTACAGTACTGGTGGGTACAGGTCTGCCATCTGATGGGAACGGTATCACACAAGAGGATTTTGAAGAGTGATGAATGAGTCAGTACCTTGTGACAACCGCCATGTATTATTCCATGTCTTCTTTCTACCCTACTGTCGTTGCTGAAGCCAAGTTGGCACTCGCTCACAAACACAGGTTTCAGATCAGAAGGGAGATGCCCCACTTCGAAACCAAGAGAATAAAAAAAACAATTGAACCCTGACTGTGCCCCCGAAACCCTTACAGGGTAACTGCACCAGAGGGTGCGATGTCAAATCCCGGGCCGTGCTCACCCAGCGACAGTGGCGGGGGGAGGGGTGGGGGGAGGAGAGAGTAAGCGAACAACAACAGTAATGTAGGACAAATGTCCCAAGGTGTAATCAGACAAGAAATAATTGACACCGAGCCACGTAAGGAAATATTAGGACAGGTGACCAAAGAAGTAGGTGTTAAGGAACGTCTTAACGGAGGAGAGGCGGAGGTTTATGGAGGGAATTCCGCAGCCGAGGACCTAAGCTGCAGGCACGGCCGCGAGGCGAGGTAGGGCACAGCTGGCTGCAATGGGTTGGGAAAAAAAAAGCCAGGGTTCCTGAGAAGCACCAGCGAGTCTTCCTGGAAAGTACGCTCGTGCGGATATCGGGTGTGGACAGGATTGTGCGCTGCCCACTGCCAGTCACCAAGACTGACCCATGGAGACGGAGTCCTTGAGCGAGGTAGAGGTGAGCAAAACAGTGCTTCCTGGGGGGGGGGGGGGGGGGGGGGGAGAGAGGGGAGAACAAGTGGCAAGCGAAGGATAGAGGTCCTGCAGTCAAACCTCACAGCACTGACCCACCGCGACCCCGCCCTCCCCCCCGACATTCCCTCACAAACACCCTGTGCAGCAATTCTTACCGTCTCTCTGGCCATTTCCACAGCCTCTTGCAGTCCATAGAGTCTCCCAGAGACCAGGTAGACCCCGCTGGCCCAGAGCACGCAGGCCTCGTGGATCCACAGCTCCTTGGGATCTAGAGGTAGTTGAGGGAGCTGGAGCTCCACGTGTGAGCCGAGCTCACTTTTAAATCTTTGAGTCCGCAAGTCGACAGACGAGGTCTTCTCACAGCAGTAGCAGCGCCGGTGGCCCTTGTTGCTCCGGGGACTGGCCCAGGAAGGAGTGCAGTCCTCTGAGTAGTGACGCCTTTTGAACCTGGAATGTCCCAGGACATTGCCGAACTCCTTGCCCTCGTCCTCCGATTGGCTAGTCTTTAGCAGCTCGGGCATGCTTTTGTGTCTCACCTTCACCCGGTTCGGCGCCGGCAACATCTTCTTGGGGGGCGGATTCTTGGGCAAGGTTCCGGCGTACTGGTGCGGGTAATAGGGTCCAAAGAGGTCGCCCAGGTCCCGGTGGTTGGCACACTTGCCACACAGGCAGCACACCAACAGGCCGAGGGTGGAGCTCTCAGTCACCAACGGGCCCGGCACCATGTGCGAGGAGGTCGGTAAGGCTTTGCCAGCACAGCTGGGTGGCGGGGTGGAGGCCGGCCCCGGGTGACCCTTCGCCCCTTTCTGGGCCCGGTTCTGCTCGTCATCCTGGGTGTTGATTATCGTGCAAAGCAACGCAGCCTCGCGCTTCCTCTCCAGCAGCACGTACGGGGAGAAGCCCTTATCCTGGGACTCTCCTCGCCTCCTGCCCGCTGCTCGAGCCGCATGCTTCAGCTTGATCTCGGGTTCCTGAGGCAGCGCGATGGGGCCGTCGAGCCTCTTGCGGCGCCTCCTCGGATGGGAAGGAGGCTTCTTTCTCTCAGGCCGCCTCTTCCGTTTGGCCGTCTCCTCCTCCTCCTCCTCCGCCGCCTCCTCTGCCGCCTCCTCCTCCTCCTCCTGATTCCGCGGCCCCTGACACTCCTGCCGATGCCGCTTCTGCTTGTTGATGCTCCCCAGGGGCCTCCCCCGCTTCTTGCCCGACGGAAAGTACCCTTTGACACACCCGCCTTCTGCCTTGGGGACGCCGCTGGCAGGCCCCACCCCAGCCTCGCTCCCCGGCGAACAGGGCAGGGGGCACTGCTTGGATTCAGGGCGATGGGGAGCCCGGACGGTTGGCGAGGCACCTCCGCCGATCTGGGAGCAGTTGGCACGCACCAGTTCACGAGCACCCCCATGGTCCATGGCCAGGGCTGCTGGCTCCTCCAGTGGATCTCCGTGCACCATATCCCCAGGCTGCTCTATTGCCATGTCGCCACTCTCCCAGCCTCCCTCTTTGATGGACAGGATGTCCTCCAGGGTCACGCTGTCAGAGGCCCCATCGAGCGTTCCCGTGGGGGGGAACTTCCTCCCATTGGGCGACGTGATCTTCTGGACAATAGCTTCCAGCTTTAAGCCACGGCCCCTTCGCGGCGGCAGCGTTTTGGTTTTGCCGGGACTGGCGAGAGACGCAGCTGGAGAAACGCTACCACCGGGGCTGCCCTTCTCGTCATTCAGCTGCTGAGGTTCGGCACCAGCCTCGGGCCTTCGCACCGGGCTCAGACTGGCATTGCGCTGGGGGTCGTTGGGGTCGTGAGATGGAGCCGATCTGGCCTCCACATCCCTGGCTTTCGACTCTTGGCAAATTCTTTTGGCTGGAATGGGCGATATAAAAGATCGAATCCTCCTCCTCGACAAAATAAGGGACTGAATTGACTGGTCCTCCTGACCCATCGCATCGTTTTGCTTTTTAGCCACGTGCGAAAGCTTGTCCGTGTCCACCAACCACTCGTCTGGCTTGGGGCTTGGGGCCTGGTGACTCTGGAGCCAGAGAGGGCTGCCCACCTCCTGCTGCATGGAGAGAGAGACTCTCGGCTCTTTCGGAATCCCACTCCCGCAGAACTCCACCGGTAGGTCCTTCCCGTCAGGTGTGTTCCTCCAATCACTTGCCCCTTCGGGAGCGTGCATTTGCCTCTGTGAATGGATTGGGGACCTCATGGTGGTTTCAGACTCCACCCCCGATGGGAGAGCGTTGACTTGCTTGGTTAACAGGGAGGAGAGCGTGTCGGAGTTGGTGGGAAGAGGGTACAAGGCAGCCTTGTCCAACGGCACCGGCAGCAGGTCCAGAGATTGGCCAAGGAGCCCAGCTTCGTGAGGCTCCAGCACAGCTTCCTGTTTGACGAGCGAAGCTCTCGCCAGGAGAGCTTTGTCATCCGCCCGCAACGGGGTTCTCCTCCTCGCCCCTGCCCTCCCTGCCCCCCTGCCATAGGGCCGCCTCGTCCGAGAGGAGCGATTGTTCAGGGCCTGATGGGGAAAGTTGGTGGCGGGTCCCACGGGTAATGGAGTGGACACCATGGTGGAACCTCTGGCCAGCTCGGAATGGTCGTACTTCCAATGGGGCGAGGGGGCGCCGGGGTCTCTGCTGTCGTGGTGTCCAACACTCCAGTGCTGACCCTGGCTTTGGTCCGCCTCGCCCTTAACTCTCGCTTCTGCCGCTACGCAGAGACCCGACTGGATAACTGACTGACCCGCTTTGCAAGACTTCTCTGCCTTCACGCTGCTGCGATCGAGAGAGTGCCCGCAGGCCGGGGGCACGGAGCTTCTGCCAAACGGCCTCGACGGGGAAATGTCGCAGATGACCGACTTTCTCTCCGACAGCCCACTCTCCAGCTGTGTCTCCAGGTCCGCCTTGTTCTGCTCCGTCCCAAACCCAGCGTCGGGTGCCTTGCCGTCCCCCCAGCTCGAGGGAGAAGCCATGGGGTTACAGTGCACATCCTTCCTGGCCAATTCAACCATTTGCTGTGCAGGGTAGCCCAGCTGTGCCGGGGCGTCCATAAAACCCGCGTACTGAAGCTCTGGAGCGTAGCTGGGGTGAAACTTCCTGCCGTGATAATTGGCCTGCAAAGCTTCTTGGAGCAAACTGTGGCTTTTCTCGGCCTTGCCTGGGAGGACCTTCCTGTCTCCCAGAGCAAACTGGTCCACCTCCACTTGGCTGTAAGGGACCACTGGGTACTGCATGTAATGGTACCCGCCATCATTCTTGGGCAGCTCCCGAAACCCATACGCCAAGCAGCTGGGAGACTTGGAGGAGGAGTCCATTCTCGCAGCCAAGGGGTCACCGAGCACTGCCTGGCCTTTGTGCACCAGACCGTTCCCATTTTGGGCCGTCGCCCGCACCATGATGTTGCGAGTGTTGTTGGGTTGCTGGTTGCGACCAAGTCCCTTCTCAGCGACGATGGGGAAGGTGATCTGCCTGGAGTGTTGGTCCTCTTGCCTGCCGACGCCCATCGCCTCCCCTCTGCTGACCATGGTTTCCCGGGACACAATGACGCCTATGGGCTTCTCGCCGCGTGGTGGGCCTGGCTCTGCCAGCGTTGCCATGGTGCCCCCTTTATCCTCCTGGCACATCTGGGTGATCAGCTCCTCCTTGGAGAGTGGCCGGCCGGGGCCCTCGCCGTGGGAACCGGGCAGCTCCAGGCTGTGGGCCTTGTAGGCCCGCTCGGAGCAGCCGCTCTGCCCGCTGAGCTGCCGGACCCGCTCCGCGTGATCCTCGGAGGAACTTGAGCAGCCCCCGTCCAGGGACTCGGCCTGTGGCGACTTCAGCTGCTCCTCCAGGCCCAGTTGCTCGGCGGGGCCTCCCGGTCTCTTGGCGGAGCGCCGGGCCTGCCGGCGGTGCAGGGCAAGCGTGTCGGAGATCAGCAGGTGCTGCACTGTGTTGGGGATGTTGGCCACTTGCGAGCTCAGGGCCGTCAGGCTGCTCAGGCCCAGGTCGGAGGCCCGTTTTTCACCACCGCCCTCCAGTCCAAAGCCCTCGTAGGCGCCGGACTGCGAGCCGGGGCTCGGCATCAGGCCCGTTGGGGTGGGGCTGGGCTGGGGCATCAGCTGCAGGATGCGGCTCCTCGCCCCCATGCCCATGGATCCGGTCCACACTGGAGGCCGTCGCTGCTGACCATGAGAGGAGACGGGGTGGAGCTACACGAGGGGGACTGGGCCACGGGGGTCGCTGGCGAGGGGTTCGAACCGGGGCTGAAGTTCTGGTGGAACGGCATGGGCGACTTGGCAGGAATGTCGGTCCGAACAGTAGGGGGCAAACTGCTGGTTCAGCAAGGCCACCTTGGAGTACTGCAGCGGGTGCTGCTGCCCCTGGGCCGCCTTCGACTGCTCGTAACAGGGCTTGGCCAGTTGACGGCTGGTAGCTGTAACTACTTGGGGTCCCGTAACCAGGGGCGGCCGTGGCGTTGACCATGTAGCCGTCGCACTGAGCACTGGCGCTCATGTGGTAGCTCTCGAAGGCTTGACCGGCGGGCTGGCTGTAACCTTGAGGAGATGGGTAGGAGGAGGAGGAAGAGGAGGAGGTGGAGGCAGAGGGCTGGAACTGCTGGGGGTTGTACTGGGCCGCCCGCTGCTGGTACTTGGCCAGCAGGACTGAGCTGCACTGCTGGGCAAGCTGGGGGAGGTGGGCAGCGGAGGGCGGGGGCTGGGCCAGCACCTGTGCGCCAGGGGCCGCCTGGAAGGGCTGGTGCCGCAGCTGACCGCCGCCGGGGGAAAACTGACCCGCGTACGCATCCTGCTCGAACTGGCCGTAGCCCGGCATGGCGGTATGGGGTGCCCGCCACTGGCCCTCGCTCAGATACTGCACAGAGTACCCTCCGGCCTGCTGCGTCCCGTAGCCGCTCTGCAGGGACCCGGCCAGCCGCCGTTGGACCTGGGGGCCGGGCAGCTCCTTGCCCCTCAAGTAGTAATAATCGGCCGGCTCTCGGCGGAAGCCCGGGTACAGCTGCTGGTCACAGCCCTCGCTGCCCGGCCGGTTGGCGTAGCTGGCGAACATCTGGCCCTGGTGGTGCTGGCCGTACTCGGCCAGACGGGCAGCCTCCTGGGCCTCTTGTTGCAGCAGCCTCTGGTTTCCGTGGTAACTGCTCTGCTCCCGGTACGACTGCATGCTGTGGCGTTGCACAGTGCGATCCCTGGCGGGTTCTGCGGAAGTCAAAGAGAGGAAAATCAGTAAAATAAACCAACGTTGCTGATGGCCACAGAGACGGGCAGCAGGAATCGCTCACAGGGCGAAGGTCACGGGTTTCACAAAGGAACCCAGACCCATCCCTGCCCCCAAAACAGTCACCTGGGTCAGTACAAAACTAGCCCATGAATGGAGAGAGAGAGAGAGAGAGAGAGAGAGAGAGAGAGAGAGAGAGAGAGAGAGAAGGGGGGGGGGAAAGAGAGAAGGGGGGGGGAAAGAGAGAAGGGGGGGAGAGAGAAGGGGGGAGAGAGAGAAGGGGGGGGAGAGAGAAGGGGGGGAGAGAGAAGGGGGGGAGAGAGAAGGGGGGGAGAGAGAAGGGGGGGGAGAGAGAAGGGGGGGGAGAGAAGGGGGGGAGAGAGAAGGGGGGAGAGAGAAGGGGGGAGAGAGAAGGGGGGAGAGAGAAGGGGGGAGAGAAGGGGGGAGAGGAGAAGGGGGGAGAGAGAAGGGGGGAGAGAGAAGGGGGGAGAGAGAAGGGGGGGAGAGAGAAGGGGGGGAGAGAGAAGGGGGGGAGAGAGAAGGGGGGGAGAGAGAAGGGGGGGAGAGAGAAGGGGGGGAGAGAGAAGGGGGGGAGAGAGAAGGGGGGGGAGAGAAGGAGGGAGAGAGAAGGGGGGGAGAGAGAAGGGGGGGAGAGAGAAGGGGGGGGAGAGAGAAGGGGGGGAGAGAGAAGGGGGGGGAGAGAGAAGGGGGGGAGAGAGAAGGGGGGGAGAGAGAAGGGGGGGAGAGAGAAGGGGGGGAGAGAGAAGGGGGGGAGAGAGAAGGGGGGGGAGAGAGAAGGGGGGGAGAGAGAAGGGGGGGAGAGAGAAGGGGGGGAGAGAGAAGGGGGGGAGAGAGAAGGGGGGGGAGAGAGAAGGGGGGGAGAGAGAAGGGGGGGAGAGAGAAGGGGGGGAGAGAGAAGGGGGGAGAGAGAAGGGGGGGAGAAGGGGGGGAGGGGGAGAAGGGGGGGAGGGGGAGAAGGGGGGGAGGGGGAGAAGGGGGGGAGGGGGAGAAGGGGGGGAGGGGGGAGAAGGGGGGGAGGGGGAGAAGGGGGAGAGGGGGAGAGGGGAGAAGGGGGAGAGGGGGAGAAGGGGGGAGGGGGAGAAGGGGGGGAGGGGGAGAAGGGGGGGGGAGAAGGGGGGAGGGGGAGAAGGGGGGAGGGGGAGAAGGGGGGAGGGGGAGAAGGGGGGAGGGGGAGAAGGGGGGAGGGGGAGAAGGGGAAGGGGGGGACGGGGAGAAGGGGGGAGGGGGAGAAGGGGAGGGGGAAGGGGGAGAAGGGGGAGGGGGAGGGGGAGAAGGGGAGGGGGAGAAGGGGGAGGGGGAGAAGGGGGGAGGGGGAGAAGGGGGGAGGGGGAGAAGGGGGGAGGGGGAGAAGGGGGGGAGGGGGAGAGACTCTCGCATTTCTAGAGCACTTTTCACGACCACAACATGTCCCAAATTGCTTCACAGCCAATGAGGTACTTTTGAAGTGTACTCACTGCTGTAATGTAGGAAACACGGCAGCCAATTTGCACACAGCAAGTTCCCACAAACAGCAATGTTATAATGACCAGCGAATCTGTTTAAATGATGTTGATTAAGAGATAGATTTTTGGCCAGGACACCGGGGAGAACTCCCCTGTTCTTCTTCAAAATAGTACCGTGAGATCTTTTACTTCATAGAAACATAGAAGATAGGAGCAGGAGTAGGCCATTCGGCCCTTCGAGCCTGCTCCACCATTTAATGAGATCATGGCTGATCATCCAAATTCAGTACCCGGTCCCTGCTTTCTCCCCATACCCCTTGATCCCTTCAGCCTAAGAAATATATCCAACTCTTTCTTGAATATATTTAATGAATTAGCCGAGAGAGCAGGTGGGGCCTCAGTTTAACACCTGCTCTGAAAGACGGCACCTCCGACAGTGCAGCACTCCCTCAGCACTGCACTGGGAGCGTCAGCCGAGATTTTTGTGCTCAAGTCTCTGGAGTGGGGCTTGAACCCACGACCTTCCGACTCAGAGGCGAGGGTGGGACACACTGAGCCACGGCTGATAGAGCTGGGAATGACGAGGGAATCACACTGAAGATCCCCAGCAGTCCGGAGAGAGGGTATTACAGTCTGTGATTCCCACAGCAGGGCCTCAATGGAAAATTCTCAAAACCACATCGCGGGCTCCCAGCAGCCCCTTCACTTTGACACCTGGAGCGAGAGAGAAAACTTGAAGACACTACACAAAAAACAACACGACGATTTGGCCATTCAAAATGGGGACACATGGGTAAACCACTTTGAAAAATTATACCAGAAAAACACACTAAGACCAGAGCAACACCAAATATGCAAAAAACTGGAAAAGCTAGAAATGGCCATAAAAGATAACCAAAACCCGCTAGACCGCCATAATAACAGAAAAAGAACTTCTTGAAAAACTCAAGGACCTGCGACCAGGAAAAGCTTGCGGACAGACGGCATACTAAACGAGATGATTAAACACACAGACGACAAAATGAAACTGGCTATCCTAAAACTCTTCAACTTGGTTCTGAGTGTCGGTTATTTCCCTAATATCTGGAACAAAGGACTCATAACGCCCATATACAAAAGTGGGGACAAAATCGACCCAAACAACTATCGAGGCATCTGTGTAAACAGTAACCTGGGGAAGGTATTCTGTAGCATCATAAACAAAAGACTTATAAACTTCCTTGAGGAGCACAATGTCTTGAGTAAAAGCCAAATTGGATTCCTGCCAAACTATAGAACATCCGATCATATCTTCACCCTACAGACCCTAATTGACAAACACGTTCACCATAACAAAAGCAAAATCTACGCATGCTTTGTAGATTTCCAGAAGGCTTTCGACTCCATCTGGCATGACGGTTTATCCCTGAAACTTATCGAAAGCGGGGTAGGAGGGAAAACATATGATGTAATTAAATCAATGTATACAAACAACAAATGTGCAGTTAAAATTGGAGACAAACAAACAAAATACTTCCCACAGGGACGGGGGGTGACGCAGGGCTCGCCAATCTCACCGACACTCTTTAATATTTACATAAATGGATTGGCAAAACTACTTGAACAATCTACATCACCCGGCCTCACCCTATATGAATCCAAGGTTAAATTCCTCCTCTATGCAGACGACCTGGTTCTGCTGTCACCAACTAAAGAGGGTCTACAGCAGAACCTGGACCTGCTGGAGTCGTACTGCCAGACTTGGGCCCTGACAATAAATCCCCAAAAAACCAAAGTCCTTGTGTTCCAGCAAAGATCCAAATATCAGGGACCCAAAATAAATTTCACAGTAGGAACAACCAAAATTGAACAAACCACTAACTACACATACTTGGGCTTAAAAATCAGTTCTACGGGAAACTTCAAACTGGCTGTGAATGAACTGAAAGAGAAAGCAAGAAGGGCTTTCTATGCCATCAAAAAATCAATCCAAATAGAAATCCCAATTAGCATTTGGCTCAAAATTTTCAAATCAGTAATTGAACCAATTGCACTCTATGGCAGTGAGGTATGGGGACCGCTAGCACAACAAGAATTTGCAAAATGGGACAAACACCCAATTGAGATCCTACATGCAGAATTCTGTAAAAGTATCCTCCTGGACTCAAAGGAAAACAGTAAACAATGCATGCAGGGCGGAACTAGGCCAATATCCATTAATAATCACTATCCAAAAAAGAGCCACCAAATTTTGGAATCACCTACAAATGAGCAACCCCCAATGCTATCACTACGATGCCCTGAAATGCCAAGAGCTGACCATAAAAAAAGAATACCCTCAGTCAACTAGTCCTGGGACTCAGTGAAATAACCACTAACAATACTAACAATAACCAGCCCCAGGACAGTGACAGGGTAACACAAAGAATTCGACCCAACACAATCGTCGCTAAGCAAAAGGAAAAATATCTGACATATTGGGCAGAAACAACAAAAACCCAAAGCAAACTCATTTGCTACTTGGCCCTAAACAGACAATACAACATAGCTGATTACCTGACCATGGTAAAGGATAACAAACTGAGAAGAACCTTGACAAGGTACAGACTTAGCGAACATAGCCTAGCGATCGAAAAAGGCAGACCAGGCTGCCAAGAGAAGACAGGATATGCTCTCACTGCAGTCAGGGAGTAGTGGAGACAGAGATGCACTTCCTCACAGCCTGTGGAAAATATCAGGGCATCAGGGAGAATTTCTACCAAAAATTCTCACAAATATGCCCTGAATTCAGAAATCTGAATGACAACCAAAAACTCCCATTCCTACTGGGGGAGGAGAGAAGCTGTGTAACACTGGCGGCACACTATGTTACAGCTTGCCATGAACAGAGGGACAACCAGTAAACTAAGAAAAGAGTATATATAAACAATGTGAATGTATATTTATACACTCAGGGATATACCTGTTTATACACTGTATGAATAGAACTGCGTTTATGTGTTCAACCATAAATGTATTTTGATGCTTTGGCAACATAAGATGTACCTTATCATGCCAATAAAGCGATTTGAATTGTGAATTGTGAGAGAGAGAGAGAGAGACAGAGAGAGAGAGAGACAGAGACAGAGAGAGAGAGAGAGACAGAGAGAGAGAGAGGACAGAGAGAGAGAGAGAGACAGAGAGAGAGAGAGACAGAGAGAGAGAGACAGAGACAGAGAGAGACAGAGAGAGAGAGACACAGAGAGGAGAGAGAGACACAGAGAGGGCGAGGTTGAAACAGAAATGCATTTCCTCCTAAAATGCGAAAAATTCAACACATCAAGAAACATATTATTCAACAAGCTAAGCCAAACAACCCAGATTTCAAGGAATTGGATGATCTGTCAAAATTGAGATTAGTCCTAGGAGAAGGAGACAGACCATACCTTGGGGCCAAATATGTAACAACATGTCACAACCTGAGGACTGTTTAAAATTAAGACTGTTTAAAATTAATATTGAACGTACCAAATGAAGTACAAAGACTGTTTAAAAATTAATATTGTTTAAAAGTAATATTGTATGTACCCAACAAATGTCAAATCGATTGACACCTACAGAATGTTGGAAAACTGTACCTTTTTGCTATGTAAGCTTGGCAATATGGTTCTCTGTAAAACCTTTCATGCCAATAAAGCATTTTAATTGGAAAATTGGAATTGGAATTGGAGAGAGAGAGAGAGAGACAGAGAGAGAGAGAAGACAGAGAGAGAGAGACAGAGAGAGAGAGACAGAGAGAGAGAGAGACAGAGAGAGAGAGAGACAGAGAGAGAGAGACAGAGACAGAGAGAGAGGCAGAGAGAGACAGAGAGAGACAGAGAGAGACAGAGAGAGAGAGAGACAGAGAGAGACAGAGAGAGACAGAGAGAGAGAGAGAGAGAGAGAGAGAGACAGAGAGAGAGAGAGAGAGACAGAGAGAGAGAGAGACAGAGAGAGAGAGAGACAGAGAGAGAGAGAGAGAGACAGAGAGAGAGAGAGACAGAGAGAGGCACAGAGAGAGGCACAGAGAGAGGCACAGAGAGAGAGAGGCACACAGAGAGAGAGAGACAGAGAGACAGAGAGAGACAGAGAGAGAGAGACAGAGAGAGAGAGACAGAGAGAGAGAGACAGAGAGAGAGGACAGACAGAGAGACAGAGAGAGAGACAGAGAGAGAGACAGAGAGAGAGACAGAGAGAGAGAGAGAGAGAGAGAGAGAGAGAGACAGAGAGAGAGA
>NC_141014.1:8795949-8806430 GCF_052327205.1 Somniosus microcephalus | reverse complement strand
AGCCCGAGCCCCGCCCTCCCGAGACCGGACCTGAGACGGCCGATTGCGGCTGGCCGGGCCCGGTTGCCTTGGTAGCCCTCCTCCCCGATCCACCTCCCGATCTCCGGGCCTGGGCCTGAGACGGCCGATTGCGGCTGGCCGGGTCCGGTTGCCTTGGTAACCCTCCTCCCCTCTCCGCCTCCCGATCTCCGGGCCTGGGCCTGAGCATCCGATTGCGGCTGGCGAGCCCGATTGCCGGGGTAACCCTCTCCACTCCCCCTCCCCTCCCGAGCCCCGCACCCCCCCGAATGAAGCGCGAGGAGGTTGCAGTGAGCCCAGCCAACCTTTACCAAGATGGCTGGCCGCTGGTTCGGAATCAGGCCCAGCGGGGGGGGGGGGGGGGGGTGGGTGAGGGGTGGGAGGAGCTTGCCACAAAACAATTGCCTAGGGTCCAGCATGGCTGGCAACAGACGCCCAGGCTTCGAGGCCTACCTGCAAAAACGGGGAAAGGTAGGAAAATTAATGAGATTAGATAAAAGATTTAGAAAGTAATTAACTTTTTTTAAAAACAATATGTGTTTTAAAAGCAACTTTTTTTTTAAAGACGCAGAAAGCGGGAAAAAGAAATGAAAAGTTTGGAATCAAGATGGCGGCGACTCACCTCGGTTCAGAACGATAAGGCCTGCCCACATTGGTCGACCGTCTGGTCAACGAAGCGTAGGATTGGTCAATCGTCCCGTCACTCGACTCTAGGAGGGGGTCGCCCGCAAGCGCCAGGAACCCGCCCCCGCCACGCAGCGATTGGTCGACCGTCGGGTCGCTCGACCGTACGATTAGTCGACCTCGACGTCACTCAATGCTAATGAGCGGATAATGAGCGGAATGCTGAAAGTTTTTTGGATACCGTGGGCGCAATTTTTATCTCGCCGAAACGTAAATATGCTTATGACGGTTCTGGAATCGTAAGCTTTCTTTCGATGTAACACACATGTAGGTACGCTTTATAACTTTCGAATTTATACAATACAGACAGACAGACGGAATGACAGACAGATGTATCCTTTTATATATATAGACTAGCTGGAGTGCCCGGCGGTGCCGAGGCTTTTTCGAGGGCATGTTGTTGTTGGAAGAGAGAGAGCGACTGTGGGGGAAGAGAGAGAGCGACTTGGGGGGAAGAGAGAGAGCGACTTGGGGGAAGAGAGAGAGCGACTGGGGGGGAAGAGAGAGAGCGACTGGGGGGGAAGAGAGAGAGCGACTGCGGGGGAAGAGAGAGAGCGACTGGGGGGGAAGAGAGAGAGCAACTGGGGGGGGAAGAGAGAGCGGCGGGGGGGAAGAGAGAGAGCAACTGGGGGGAAGAGAGAGAGCGACGGGGGGGAAGAGAGAGAGCGACTGGGAAGTGGGGAAGGACGGGGGGAAGGAGAGGGGGAAGGAGGGGGGGAAGGGGGGGGGAAGGGGGAAGGGGAAGGGGGGAGGGGGGGAAGGAGGGGGGAAGGGGGGAAGGAGGGGGGAAGAGGGGGAAGGGGGGAGAGAGAGCACGACTGGGGGAAGGGGAAGGGGAGGGGGAGGGGAGGGGGAGGGGAGGGGGAGGGGGAGGGGAGGGGGAGGGGGGAAGGGGGCAAGTGGAGGGGGAGGGGGGAAGGGGAGGGGGAGGGGGAGGGGAGGGGAGGGGGAGGGGAGGGGAGGGGGGAGGAAGGGGCGGGGGAGGGAGGGGAGGGGAGGGGGGAGGAAGGGGAGGGGGGTAGGAAGGGGAGGGGGAGGGGGGGAAGGGTAGGGGGGAAGGGGAGGGGGGAGGGGTGAAAGGGACGGGGGAGGGGTGAAGGGCAGCAGGGGGGAGGAAGGGGGGAGGGGGAGGGGAGGGAGGGAAGGGGAGGGGAGGGGGGAGTGGGAGAGCAGGGGAGGAGGAGAGGGGAGGGGAGGGGGAGAGGGGAGGGATGGGGAGAGGGGAGGGGTGGGGGAGAGGGGAGGGGTGGAGGAGGTGGGGGAAGGAGGGGGGGAGAAAGGGAGTGGGGGAGCCAGCAGACCCTCTCCCCACTGCAGGCGATGGCTCTGCTGAGCTCAGTGCCGCCCCACGCACTGACATGCCGAGCGCAGCGCCCCGGTGAGCCTGAGCCCCGCCCTCCCGAGACCGGGCCTGAGACGGCCGATTGCGGCTGGCCGGGCCCGGTTGCCTTGGTAATCCTCCTCCCTTCTCTGCCTCCCGATCGCCGGGCCTGGGCCTGAGACAGCCGATTGCGGCTGGCCGGGCCCGGTTGCCTTGGTAACCCTCCTCCCCTCTCCGCCTCCCGGTCTCCAGGCCTGGGCCTGAGCGGCCGATTGCGGCTGGCGAGCCCGGTTGCCGGGGTAACCCACTCCGTTCCCCCTCCCCTCCCGAGCCCCGCCCCCCCCACCCCCCCAAATGAAGTGCGAGGAGGTTGCAGTGAGCCCAGCCAGCCTTTACCAAGATGGCTGGCCGCTGGTTCGGAATCGGGCCCAGCGGGGGCGGGGGGGGTGGGGGGTGAGGGGTGGGAGGAACTTGCCACAAAACAATTGCCTAGGGTCCAGCATGGCTGGCAACAGATGCCCAGGCTTCGAGGCCTACCTGCAAAAACGGGGAAAGGTAGGAAAATTAATGAGATTAGATAAAAGATTTAGAAAGTAATCAACTTTTTTAAAAAACAATATGTGCTTTAAAAGCAACTTTTTTTTTAAAGACGCAGAAAGCGGGAAAAAGAAATGAAAAGTTTGGAATCAAGATGGCGGCGACTCACCTCGGTTCAGAACGATAAGGCCCGCCCACACACGCACCGATTGGTCGACTGTCAGGTCACCGAAGTGTAGGATTGGTCAATCGTCCCGTTACTCGACTCTAGGAGGGCTCGCCTGCAAGCGCCAGGAACCCGCCCCCACCACGCAGCGATTGGTCGCCCGTCGGGTCGCTCGACCGTACGATTGGTCGACGTCGACGTCACTCGATGCTAATGAGCAGATAATGAGCGGAATGTTGAACGTTTTTTGGATACCGCGGGCGCAATTTTTGTCTCGCCAAAACGTAAATATGCTTATGACGGTTCTGGAATCGTAAGCTTTCTTTCGATGTAACACACGTTTAGGTACGCTCTATAACTTTTGAGTTTATACAATACAGACAGACAGACAGACAGACGGACAGACGGAATGACAGACAGATCGACTGCTTTATATATATAATAGATACTTATATTACCATATATTTATCATATAACATTACTATTATTTCCAGTGGTAATTGAGGCTTTTTTGCACTATTCATCATATCCTGCAACTTGGACTGTTATTACTATACTTTCTGCTTATTTGCTTATTGTTTTTATTTATACTTGATTTTATTTTTTGCTTTTATATTTATATGCTTGTATTGTGGGAGTGAGTGGGGAGTAAGCATTCCATTGTACTACTTACATATGGCAATAAAATGATATTGAATCTTGAGATGCAAAGTACTCACTTAGTACCTCAGCCAAGCCCACTGCCTCTATTAGAAGATTTCCTTTTCCCTAATTTCCTTTGACTAGCCTTGTACTATTTATGTCTTTATAAAAATACTTTTGGGTTCCCTTTTATGTTAGCCGCTAATCTATTTTCATACTCTCGCTTTGCCCCTCTTATTCCCCTTTATAGATCTCCTCTGTACTTGCTATATTCAGTTTGGTTCGCTATGTATTATGAACCTTACATTTGTCATAAGCCTCCTTTTTCTGTCCCATTTTAACCTCTATATCTTTAGTCATCCAAGGAGCTCGAGCTTTGGATGTCTTTCCTTTCCCCCTCATGGGAATGTGTCTACTCTGTACCCAAACCATCTCCCCTCTGGAGACGTCCCATTGTTCAATGACTGTTTTGTCTACCAGTTGTTGATTCCAATCCACCAGGACCAGATTCCGTTTCAACTCCCTGAAATTAGCCCTCCTCCAGTTGAATATTTTCACGTTTAATTATTCATTGTCCTTTTCCATAACTATTCTAAACCTAATGATATTGTGATCACTGTTTCCCAAATGCTCCCACACTGAGTCATGCTCCACTTGCCCACTTCATTCCCCAGAACTAGATCCAGCGCTGATACCGGGTGTCGGTGGGAGGCGCGAGCGGGAAGCTTGAAAAGGCTTCAGAGGCCCAGGTAAGGCCTCAGACCGCGGGTGTCGGCGGGAGGGGCGAGCGGGAAGCTTGAAAAGGCTTCAGAGACCCAGGTAAGGCCTCAGACCGCGGGTGTCAGCTGGAGGCGCGAGCAGGAAGCTTGAAAAGGCTTCAGAGACCCAGGTAAGGCCTCAGACCACGGGTGTCGGAGGGAGGCGCGAGCGGGAAGCTTGAAAAAACTTCAGAGACCCAAGTAAGGCCTCAGACCGCGGGTGTCGGCGGGAGGCGCGAGCGGGAAGCTTGAAAAGGCTTCAGAGACCCAGGTAAGGCCTCAGACCGCGGGTGTCGGAGGGAGGCGCGAGCGGGAAGCTTGAAAAAACTTCAGAGACCCAAGTAAGGCCTCAGACCGCGGGTGTCGGCGGGAGGCGCGAGCGGGAAGCTTGAAAAAACTTCAGAGACCCAAGTGAGGCCTCAGACCGCGGGTGTCGGTGGGAGGCGCGAGTGGGAAGCTTGAAAAGGCTTCAGAGACCCAGGTAAGGCCTCAGACCGCGGGTGTCGGCGGGCGGCGCGAGCGGGAAGCTTGAAAAAGCTTCAGAGACCCATGTAAGGCCTCAGAATGCGGGTGTCAGCGGGAGGCGCGAGCGGGAAGCTTGAAAAGGCTTCAGAGACCCAGGTAAGGCCTCAGACCACGGGTGTCGGCGGGAGGCGCGAGCGGGAAGCTTTAAAAAGCTTCAGAGACCCAGGTAAGGCCTCAGACCGCGGGTGTCGGCGGGAGGCGCGAGCGGGAAGCTTGAAAAGGCTTCAGAGACCCAGGTAAGGCCTCAGACCGCGGGTGTCGGCGGGAGGCGCGAGCCGGAAGCTTAAAAAGGCTTCAGAGACCCAGGTAAGGCCTCAGACCGTGGGTGTCGGCGGGAGGCGCGAGCGGGAAGCTTAAAAAGGCTTCAGAGACCCAGGTAAGGCCTCAGACCGTGGGTGTCGGCGGGAGGCGCGAGCGGGAAGCTTAAAAAGGCTTCAGAGACCCAGGTAAGGCGTACCAATCTCCAGTCTCGGACCTCAGAGGGAAGGAGAGAGGTAAAAAGTAATCCAAGTGTGACGTCACCAGAAAGCAGGTAAGTGATTGGTTGATGAGTATTTCTCTCTTTTGAAGCTTAAACTCTGTGGTTTATAGTTTCTAAGGTGCGATATTCATCATCTAGAATCGGGGTAGAGGATATTTAAGAATAATATTAATAAATTTAATTAATTACATAGAATGGGAGTACAGGTGATGTGTTGCTGCTGCAATATGTGGGAGCTGGTGGACACCATTGATGCTCACGGTGATCACATTTGCAGTAAGTGTTGGCTGCTCGAGGAATTCCGGCTCCGTGTTGAAGAGCTGGAGTCCGAGCTTCAAACACTGAGACACATCAGGGAGGGGGAGAGTTACCTGGACTCTGTGTATCAGGAGGTAGTCACACCAATTAGATTAATTAATTCAGATGTAGTCCGTGGCCAGGGTCAGGATGGTGTGACTAGAAGTGAGGCAGGTACGGGGATCCAGGAGGTAGTGTTGGAGGAGCCGCAGCCCTTGCTCTTGTCCAACAGGTTTGAGGCTCTTACTCCCTGTGAGGATGGGAACGGGGACTGCGGGGAGGATGAGCAACCCGGCCACAGCACCGTGGAGTGGGGGGCCATTCAAGTGGGGGGAGATAAAAGAAATGTTGTAGTGGTAGGGGATAGTATCGTTAGGGGGATAGATAGAGTTCTTTGCAGCCGAGAGCGAGAGTCCCGAAGGCTGTGTTGCCTGCCCCGGTGCCAGGGTTAAGGACATCTCCTCTGGGCTGGAGAGAAACTTGGAGTGGGAGGGGGAGGATCCAGTTGTCGTGGTCCATGTTGGTACCAATGACATAGATAGGACAAGGAAGGAGGTTCTGCTGAGGGAGTTTGAGCAGCTAGGGGCCAAATTAAAAAGCAGAACCACAAGGGTAATAATCTCTGGATTACTACCTGAGCCACGTGCAAATTTGGCTAGGGTAAATAAAATTAGAGAGTTAAATACGTGGCTCAAAGCCTGATGTGGGAGAAATGGGTTTTGCTTCCTGGGACACTGGCATCAGTACTGGGACAGGAGAGAGCTGTTCCGTTGGGACGGACTTCACTTGGCCAGTGCTGGGACTAGAGTCCTGGCGAATTGAATAACTAGGGCTGTAGAGAGGGCTTTAAACTAATTAGTGGGGGGGAGATTTTAAGAGAGCGAAAAATAAAAATGACAGCGGAGAAGGCAATAGAGCAAGGTAGCAGTGGGGGAATTAAAAACCAGAGCGTGTCAGGAAGGGACAGAATGTATAATGATAAAGGTAAAGTAGTAAAAGGGGTAAAAGCAGGAATAAATTGTCAGAAAACATATTTGAAAGTTCTTTATCTGAATGCACGCAGCATTCGTAACAAAATTGACAAGTTGACGGTACAAATAACTACACATGGGTATGATCTGGTGGCCATTACGGAAACATGGCTGCAAGATAATCATGACTGGGAACTAAACATACAAGGGTATTTGACAATTAGGAAGGACAGACAGGAAGGAAAGGGAGGTGGGGTTGCTATGTTAATCAAGGATGGAATCACTGCAATAGTCAGAAATGATATTGGGTCAAAGGATCAGGATAGTGAAAT
Source organism: Somniosus microcephalus (assembly GCF_052327205.1). Taxonomy (NCBI): domain Eukaryota; kingdom Metazoa; phylum Chordata; class Chondrichthyes; order Squaliformes; family Somniosidae; genus Somniosus; species Somniosus microcephalus. Next base: position 8,799,698 of record NC_141014.1, on the reverse strand, counting down.
AGTTTGGGTGGAGATAAGGAATAAGAAGGGGAAAAAGTCACTAGTGGGCATAGTCTATAGGCCTCCTAACAGTTGCAACTCTGTTGGTCGGAGTATAAATCAGGAAATAGTTGGGGCTTGTAATAAGGGAACAGCTATAATCATGGGGGATTTTAACTTTCATATTGACTGGACTAATCAAATTGGGCATGGCAGCCTTGAGGAAGAGTTCATAGAGTGTATTAGGGACGGGTTCCTTGAGCAGTATGTAACTGAACCAACCAGGGGGCAGGCAATCTTAGATCTGGTCCTGTGTAATGAAACAGGGTTAATAAAAAATGTCCTAGTAAAGGATCCCCTTGGAATGAGTGACCATAATATGGTTGAATTCCAAATTCAGTTTGAGGGTGAGAGAGATGGATCTCAAACCAGCATACTGAGCTTAAATAAAGGAGACTATGAATGTATGAGAGTAGAATTGACTAAAGTGGACTGGGAAAACAGATTAAAGTGTAAGACGGTACAAGAGCAGTGGTCTACATTCAAGGAGATATTTCACATCTTTCAAGATAAATATATTCCACTGAGGAAAAAGGGGAGTATAAGAAAAGACAGCCATCCGTGGCTTAGTAAAGTAATAAAGGATAGTATCCGACTGAAAACAAGGGCATATAAAGTAGCCAAATCTAGTGGGAGGATAGAAGATTGGGAAGCATTTAAAAGCCAGCAAACAATAACTAGAAGATTAATTAAGAAAGGGAAGATAGATTATGAAAGTAAACTAGCAAAAAATATAAAAACAGATAGCAAGAGTTTCTACAGCTATATAAAAAGAAAAAGGGTGGCTAAAGTGAACGTTGGTCCCTTAGAGGATGGGACCGGGAAACTAGTGGTGGGGAACATGGAGATGGCAAAGACGCTGAACAAATATTTTGTATTAGTCTTTACAGTAGAGGACACTAAAAATATCTCAACACTGGACAACCAGGGGGCAATGGGGGGGGGGTAAAGATGATTAAAATCACTAAGGAGATGGTACTCAGTAAAATAATGGGACTTAAGGCGGATAAATCCCCTGGACCTGATGGCCTACATCCTAGGGTCTTGAGAGAAGTGGCGGTAGGGATTGTGGATGCATTGGTGGTTATTTTCCAGAACTCCCTGGACTCAGGAAAGGTCCTGGCAGAAGGGAAGTAGACAAAAAGCTGGAAACTATAGACCAGTTAGCCGAACATCTGTGGTTGGCAAAATGTTGGAGTACATTATTAAGGAAACAGTAACAGAGCATTTGGATAAACATAATTTAATAGGACAGAGTCAGCATGGTTTTATGAAGGGGAAGTCATGTTTGACAAATTTACTCGAATTCTTTGAGGATGTAACATACAGGGTGGATAAAGGGGAACCAGTGGATGTAGTGTATTTGGACTTCCAAAAGGCATTTGACAAGGTTCCACACAAAAGATTACTGATCAAGATAAGAAATCACAGGATTGGGGGTAATATACTGGCATGGGTGGAAGATTGGCTATCTAACAGAAAACAAAGAGTTGGGATAAATGGTTCATTCTCGGGCTGGCAATCAGTAACTAGTGGTGTTCCGCAGGGGTCAGTGCTGGGACCCCAACTCTTTACAATCTATATTAACGATTTGGAGGAAGGGACCGAGTGCAACATATCCAAGTTTGCCGACGATACAAAGATGGGAGGGAAAGCAATGAGTGAGGAGGACATAAAAAACCTGTAAAAGGACATGGAGAGGCTAAGTGAGTGGGCAGAGATTTGGCAGATGCAATATAATGTTGGAAAGTGTGAGGTTATGCACTTTGGCAGAAAAAATCAAAGAGCAAGTTATTATCTAAATGGAGAGAAACTGCAAAGTGCTACAGTACAAAGGGATCTGGGGGTCCTGGTGCATGAAACACAAAAAGTTAGTATGCAGGTGCAGCAGGTGATCAGGAAGGCCAATGGAATCTTGGCTTTTATTGCAAGGGGGATGGAGTATTAAAACAGGGAAGCCTTGCTGCAGTTATACAGGGTATTGGTGAGGCCACACCTGGAATACTGCGTGCAGTTTTGGTTTCCATATTTAAGAAAAGATATACTTGCTCTCGAGGCGGTTCAGAGAAGGTTCACTCGGTTGATTCCGGAGATGAGGGGGTTGACGTATGAGGAAAGGTTGAGTAGGTTGGGACTCTACTCATTGGAGTTCAGAAGAATGAGAGGCGATCTTATCGAAACATATAAGATTGTGAGGGGGCTTGATCGGGTGGATGCGGGGAGGATGTTTCCACTGATGGGTGAGACTAGAATTGGGGGCATAATCTAAGAATAAGGGGCTGCGCTTTCAAAACAGAGATGAGGAGAAACTTCTTCACTCAGAGGGTAGTAAATCTATGGAATTTGCTACCCCAGAGAGCTGTGGAAGCTGCAACATTAAATAAATTTAAAATGGAGATAGACAGTTTCCTAGCAGATAAGGGAATTAGGGGTTACGGGGAGAGGGCAGGGAAGTGGATGTGAGTCTAGATTCGGTTCAGCCATGATCCTATTGAATGGCGGAGCAGGCCCGAGGGGCCGTATGGCCTACTCCTGCTCCCACTTCTTATGTTCTTATGTTCGTTGGGCTGGAAACACACTGATCAAGAAAGTTCTCTTGTACATATTTCAGGAATTCCTCCCCCTCTTTTCTCTTTACACTGTTACTATCCCAGTCTATATTAGGAGAATTCAAGCCCCCCGTTATCACTACTCTATAGATCTTGCATCTTTCTGTAATTTGCCTGCAATTGTGCTCCTCTATCTCTTTCCCACTATTCGGTGGCCTATAGTATACACCCAGTAGTGTAATAACTCCTCTATTGTTCCTTAATTCTAAACAAATAGATTTTGTCTTTGACCCTTCAACTACATCATCCCACTCTAGTGCTATAAAAGTTTCTTTGATCAATACTGCCAGCCTTCTCCTTTTTTCCCTCCCCTATCTTTCCTGAATACCTGTAGCCAGGAATATTAAGTTCCCAATCCTTCCCTTCTTCGAGCCAGGTCTCTGTTATTGTCACTATATCATAGTCCCATGTGGTGCCTTGTGCCAGCCTTATTGACCACGCTCCAGGCATTTACACTCATGCACTCCAAACCCATCTTAGTCTGCCTTGCATTTGCCCCCTGTCTGATCCCTCTTACTTCTGAACTATTCTTTACTCTAGGGCTATTTGCTCTCCATGTTCTCTGTGCACCTGGTTTCTCCTCTCTAATGTTTCATCCTGGTGCCCATCCCCCTGCCAAATTAGTTAAACCCTCCCCCACAGCACTAGTTAACCTCCCCGCGAGGACATTGGTCCCAGCTCTGTTGAGGTGCAACCCGTCCACCTTGAACAGGTCCCTCCTGCCCCAGAACTGGTCCCAATGCCCCAGGAATCTGAAGCACCGCACCATTTCTCCAGCCATGCATTAACCTGTCTTATCTTACTATTTCTATATTTACTAGGATCACAAGAAATGGCTGTTCCTCTTCCCCCTTCAAAATATTCTTCACCCTTTCAGGGAAGCAGCACTCCATGTGGGACTCATATCAGCAGTTGCATAAATGCCTGTCTATCCCCGACCAATGTTCCCAGTAAGCTCCAGGGATCCCGCACAGCCGGCTTGCTGGCCTTTCAATACAAAAGCCGTGCATGTGCCAAAAAAATTAGAGGAAACATTGCCCCTCGACTGTCAAATCCCCTACGGCTATGACCACTGCATTTCTACACTTTGCTGTGTCCCCC